>NW_015151077.1:270528-273069 GCF_000732505.1 Cyprinodon variegatus | reverse complement strand
CGTGACGTCACAAACCAGTAGGTGGCAGTAGTGTTCTTTGACAAACATGGATGCCTCCGGTAAAGAATAATTTCCTATTTAAAGTACTTTCAGAAGTTTGACTCGGAATATGAGTGGACTTTTCCTTTAATGTCGGATAGGGATGTGGGAAAAAATTTATTTGGCAGTATATCGTGATTTTCAGGTGCCCCGATGAAGAAAAAAAAAAAATATATATTTTTTACCTAAAACAATGAGGGAAAATGGGCTAGCTCTGCACCGCCACTCTGGCAGATAGCGCCATCGCCATGGAGCCCTTTTGCTGTGCAGTGAAGCACCATATCTGTAGTCTAAGCAGTCACAGTGGAAGACGTGGACTGACTCAAACCCCAAACAGGATGGATTCTGCTGAACATATTCGACTTAGACGGATTTATTTTGTCATTTTGTATAAACAAGTGTAAACAAAAAGACATTTTGTTCAGAACGGCACTCTAAAGCATCCCATTCTTCAAGTGCAGCCTTGACAAGGCAAGCAGCAGCGATAAAAAAAAAGAAAAAACACAGTGACATTAAGTCACTATATCTAGTTAAGGAATGCACATCATTCATGTTTGTTTGGCAGCAGTGATGTCAGACGGATCTGGATAGGATCTTAGCACCCAAATGGGATTTTTACCCTACATACAGCTCTTTCTTTTTTTATCTGCACATTTAATTTAATGTCTGGGAAATGTATTGCAAGATATGGTGATATTGCAATATCATGATAATATTGTTCTGTGTCCCGAGTGTCATGACTCCGTTCGTATCGCAACACACATGCCAATACTCACCCCTAATGTTGAACCAGACCCTTTAAACTCTTTGCTGTTTAACTGCTGCTGAAAACGTACCCAGCTGCGTTTTTCTCTCATTTTGAACATGTTGCTGCTGCTTCTTCAGGAGTACGCCAAAATGATCCACGTCCTGCAGGCCTACTGCATCATCTCCACAGGAGTGCGTATCACCTGCTCCAACCAAAATGGGCAGGGGAAGCGTAGCACTGTCCTCAGCACCAGCGGCAGCCAAAGTATGAGAGACAACATCGGCGCCATATTCGGACCAAAGCAGGTTCTGATTCATTTATGGTTCTTTTATTTTAAGGCAGCAGCATCAAAATATTCTGCAGAAATCTTGGTCTCTGATTTAAATTCTTTGCTCTGCAGCTTCAGAGTCTTCTTCCTTTCCACCAAGTATCTGCTGCAGAGAACATTCTGGAGGAATACGGACTTAAAGCTGGAGATTTACCCACACCAACTTTTTCGTGAGTGGGATCGCTGCATTCATTAAGTGATAATATTCTTTTAATTGGTCCGGGCTTCAAATTCCAATGCTTTGGGCAGAATCACAGGCTTCGTGTCTGCCGGGGACCACGGCGTTGGGCGGAGCGTCTCAGACAGGCAGTTCTTCTTCATCAACAGCCGCCCATGTGACCCCATTAAGGTGATTTCTGTTGAATGCATTAAACCGTGTTTGTTCATGTTTGTCTTTCATCTTATCCCCCTTTTTTTTACTTTGTAGGTCAGCAAACTTGTGAATGAAGTCTACCACATGTATAACAGACATCAGTATCCATTCGTTGCTCTCAACATAGCTGTGGCCTCAGGTGAGAAAAGAAACCAAACAAGAAGAGGTTATTAATGGCTAGGTTTATGGGTTATATTGCAATGTGTGAGTTTGCATGGACTTTTACATCTTCCCAAATCAGTTTAGTTCATTTTATAAGATATGACTTGTTGAACCCTGGAGATTTTCTGTTTTAGCCTCATTAAATGGCAGACTTCAAGTGCCATCACTTATCATTTTAACAAATGTGTGAAAGTATAAAGCGATACTGTTTTTTTTTTTTTGTATTTTTCACTTGTCTGTGCCTTTCATGGGTGCTGCCATCTTGTACCAACTGCACCCCAGACACAGATATGCAAGGCAAAGATCCATGGCGTTAGACCTAAACAGGCCAGGCACACAGTTGCAAAAATAAACCATATGTTAGCAAAGAGACCTCCTTGTTCAGAATTAGCAACCATTAGCAACCCATCATACAATCCAAGTATGTGAGAAGAAGAAGCAGTTTATCAGCTCAGGATGACTCTACTGTCATTGTGAGGGGAAGGTATGTTTACACACTCTTACAGTTCATATGTCACTTCTGGAAGTTTGGTTCAGTTATTATATACACACACTTTTTACACGTGTGTGTCTTTGTAAATATAACACTTGTATTGTCTTCTGTAAATACATCCAATTATACTACTTGAGATTACTCTCCTAAAACTGATGATTTATACCTTTATTGGAGTTGCTCATACATTCGTCTCTGACTACGTATGAAAACTAAGTCCTTTAATAGATGCTCTCTATTAAAGGGGGAGGGCACAATGAACTGGATTTCTGTTTATATACACTACCGTTCAAAAGTTTGGGGTCACATTGAAATGTCCTTATTATTTAAGGAAAAGCGCTGTACTTTTCAATGAAAATAACTTTAAACTAGTCTTAACTTTAAAGAAATACACTCTA
>NW_015151077.1:261558-269418 GCF_000732505.1 Cyprinodon variegatus | reverse complement strand
AGCAGAAGCAGGCAGCTGGTATTCTATGGGTAATGGAGCGGCCAGCGCAGTCACCAGATCTGAACCTCATTGAGCTGTTGTGGGAGGAGCTTGACCTTATGGTACTTAAGAAGTGCCCATCCAACCAATCCAACTTGTGGGAGCTGCTTCTGGAAGCGTGGGGGGGGATTTCTCCAGATTACCTCAACAGATTAACAGCTAGAATGCCAAAAGGTCTGCATTGCTGGAATTGCTGCAAATTGAGGATTCTTTGACAAAAGCAAAGTTTGATGTTTTTGATGTTTTTAATATCATTTTAAATTTCTAATGAGGACATAAAGGGAATTTCCTCCATCCTATGAATTGCAGTTGACTTTATGGATTAAGTGTGAGACTTTCGTGACTATTGATATATCAATGTCTTCAAATCTCATGTTAAAGTGATCCTTCAAATTGCAGTAAAATGTTTGAATACAACTAGAAAGTGATTAATTAAAATCACACTACAGACTTTTCACCATGGTGCCAAAGTGTCTTTATTAGTTTTAAAGGGGAAACCCAAGGATCAGATTGTAAAAATGTTCAACATGATGTCCTGTTGAATTTTAAATCCTATCATCCCCACTGACGTAGTCTGCTTCACAGGAAATGATGCAAATCCATGCAGCACCAGGATAGGGCCAAGAGAACTGGCCCAAACACTGAACCTGGTGGTTCTCCAGAAGTAATCAGAGTTTGTGAATTTCTTAGGAACATGAATAAACTGGAGTATCACAAATAAATGGTATTCATCAACCGCAGCTGATTTCTTTTTAGGGCATTAAAACATGTTAAATTGACTGTAGTGTAAGTTGGAGGAGGGGTACTTTCTGTATATATCGATTTTTTTTTTCTTTCTTTCTTTGTTCCTTATTCTTATCTCTAAACGTTCCATCTGTCTGTCCACTCATCCATCCAGTCTGTTTTTGTTGTTGCTTTTTTCCAGACTGTGTGGATGTGAATGTAACCCCTGATAAACGACAAATCTTCCTTCAAGAGGAGAAACTCCTACTTGCCATCCTAAAGACTTCCCTCATCGCTATGTATGAAGCTGGAGTTAATAAGATCAGTCTGAACTGTGCACCAACTCAGAGTGAGAAGACATTTTAATATTATTCTCTTATTTAATTTATTTGACCTCTTTTAATTAGAAAGTTATGTCTCTGTTATTATTCTCCAGTGGTTGCAGCTGCTTCTAAAGAAGAAAACAAGGGAGAACCAGCAGAGAGTGACCAACCTGTGGCTCCCAGTTCAAAGTCAACCATGAACCTGGCTGCCCTCAAAGCTGCTTTTTCAAACCAGAACAGTTCCCCCTGTGGGAGTAAGGCGGGGACTGAAAAAGCGTCTGGTAGTGGGCTGAGCCAGAGGACGCTGCAGTGTTTCTTTAAAGATCCGGTTAAATCTGCCAGCACCACCCTGTGTACGAAGTCACCTTTACAGCCCAGAACAGATGCAGCTAAACGCAGCACAGGGGGGAGGTCTGTGCTCGATGCGTTTAGGTTTGGAGGGACATGGAACCAGGATAAACCGGACAATGAGGGAGACCAGGCTGAGCCCACTGGTGACAGTGCAGAACAGTCTCCATGTACAGAGTACTCCGAAGTCACTGGACCGGTTGTTGAAAGTGTAGAAAATGACTCATCAGTCAGCCAAAACGAAGCTGAGGACCTGGATCTACAAACTAAAGCAGGTTCAGCTACGGAGGACTCCATGATTAGCCCGGAAGCTAAAAGGCCCAGAACAGATTCTCCACTTCTCAAGGTGGAACAAAGTTCTGAAAACCTTTCAGATACACCTCCTTCTACAGTGGACGTCCCTGTCTCTCTGCAGAGGAAGGCCGTGCCTTTGCGTTTCTCACTGCAAGACCTGACGGCTAGCATGAAGAGGCTGCAGGAACAGCAGAGACAGAGAGCTGGAGAAAAGCTGCACTACAGGCGCTTCAGGGCCAAGATCAACCCTGGAGAAAACCAAAGCGCAGAGGATGAGCTCCGCAGAGAGATTAGGTAAAATATTCCAGATTACAGCCTCAAAGAGTTCTTTAGTAAACACTGATGAACAAATGGCTTCAAACAAGGAACACAGCAGGCAGGTCAGCGAGAAAGTTAAACCAATCAGCTGGATAGACCAAAACAGCATTCATGGTCGCCTTATATTGCTTACTGCACATCCTGTTTTTGTGTCTGGAAACACTTTGTTTGGCGCCCTCCCCATGTTTAAGCTGTGTCACTGCATCTGATCATTTACTGTCGCATTGCCCAGTATTGGGAATTAACCCAGAGAAACTGGCATCAGCAGCCCCGGGCCTCTGTAGGATGCTGAAGTGAGTCTAGATTAGGGATGGAAAATTAATTGCATTTATAATATAATCGCAATTTAACAAAACACATTTCTCCCTCCAGCCCTTTAAGTGGTGGTTAAATGCTTGAAGTGAGTTAGTTGCCATCAGAGATGGCAAAAGTACTCACTTTCCGTACTTGAGTAAAAGTACAGATACTTGTGTTAAAAAATACTCTGGTAAAAGTGGAAGTACCGATTAAACTTCTTTACTCAAGTAAAAGTAACAAAGTACAGGCTTGTAAATTTACTTAAAGTATAAAAGTAAAAGTGGAAACCACTTTTTTCATGCCGTTGCCTACATTTTAAATGGATGTCTGCCAATAGGACTAGATCTCCGTTGTGTTCATTTTCAATCATCTCGTCGTCCATGCTACTATGCTAACGCCACCGCCACCAAGCTGCAATGATTTGCCGCCAATGAATACCGCCGAATCTGTCGATTCATCTTGTAGTGGTGCGTCAAATGCAACGTAGATTCCCATCCAATTAGATTGAATTTGGTATTGATGACGTGAAAAATAATAACGGTAACTCCATTGAAATGATTCAAAACTAAAATAACGAGCCATTTTTTTGTTTTTAAAATGTAAGGAGAAGAAAGTACAGATATTTGTGTAAAAATGTAAGGAGTAGAAGTAAAAAGTCGCCATAAAAATAAGAAGTAAAGTAAAGTAAAAATATCAGAAAAATCTACTTGAGTACAGTAACGAAGTATTTGTACTTCGTTACTTCCCATCTCTGGTTGCCATACAGAAATGTAGACAGAGTAGCAGCTAGCTCGCAGATCCATGCAAGTAGAAGAAAACACTTTTTTCACATAATGGTTACAATAAGTCTGTGTAGCAATGGACTCTGGGCAAGCAAGCTTTCAAAAACCTTGGATGAAACATCTACAATCTCTGGGTTATTGCAAAGGAAAATTGAAACAAAATGGCATTGCAATTTGGGTTAAAAAAAATTGCAATTTAGATTTTTGGCGAAGTTGTTCTAGTCTAGATATTTACCTCAGTATTAACAGTTAACATAAAACCTAGCATCTAAAACACCAACAGAAACCATTCCCACTCTATGGTCTGATTCCCCTGGAATCTCTGGAGCAGGTGACTCTAAGCCGCCGGCCTCCTCCACAGAAACTTAACCCCCCCGTCATTTCCTCCAGAAGACAAACCCTCCTCCATGTTTGTGGAGCCTAACAACCCAACATAAGCCTAGTGACCTCCTATTATCCTTTGGGTTAAATGAAACAGATTGGCCTAGTCAAAGCCCAGAGATCAATCCTCTTCATGTTTTTATTAGCAAATGAATCCATGAGTCATTCTCCTACATTTTCACAATAACTCATTACTTTGTGTTGATCTGCTACATATATGTCAATAAAACGCTTTAAAGCTTTTACGTTTTAACATAAAGGTGGAAACTTTAAGCTTTATTATGTGTCTGACCAAACTTAGCAGGGGTAGCATGCAGCTTGAAAATAGTAAAAGTTTCTTTCTTCTTCTTCCAGTAAGGAAATGTTTAAAGAAATGGAGATTATCGGTCAGTTTAACCTGGGTTTCATCATCACCAAGCTGAACTCGGACATCTTTATGATCGATCAGCACGCCAGCGATGAGAAATACAACTTTGAGATGCTGCAGCAGCACACTGTGCTTCAGGGGCAGAAACTTATCGTGTAAGTGTTTGAAATGCTGCACTGCTACGCACTGATGTGACCAGAGTCTCACCGGCAAATTTCATGAACCCTTAAAGCCCACAGAAACTTCACCTCACTGCAGTCAGCGAGAACGTGCTCATAGAGAACCTGGAGATCTTCCAGAAGAACGGCTTTGAATTTCTGATCGATGAGGACGGTAGGACGGTTCAATCATCAGGCTGGAATCAGTGTTTGCTCCTGTTCTCACTGAAGCTTTTACCTCAGCTCAGGTGATGGAGAGGGTGAAGCTGGTCTCTTTGCCCACCAGTAAAAACTGGACCTTCGGCCCGGCAGACATTGAAGAGCTGATCTTCATGTTGACTGACAGCCCAGGCGTCATGTGCCGCCCATCCAGAGTCAGGCAGATGTTTGCCTCTCGAGCGTGCAGGAAATCAGTTGAGTTCAGCTCGCTTTCAACACACAGATCTTTCTCTCATTCCTGCTTTAATAAAAGCCAATCAACTCGAAATGAATTGATGTTTTCTTAGTAATGTTGAGAGATATTTTTTCTGATTTTGGTTGTACCAAAAATGTTTAAAAAAACAAACCACTGGACTTTGTTTCCCAGCTTGAAGACGTTTCGCTTCCATAAGGTGTAAATGTACCACCAATGGACAAAGAACATTCTTCTAAAGACCTGAATGTTCACATTTTAGACAAAGAAGACAGGTGGTTTGAGAGTTAAGTAAAACCAACCTTAAACAGAGCGGGTTTTTAGCTTTAAAAAATCTACAATGCAGCGATGGAGTTGAATTCTTTCCGCTACCATCTCAATCCCCACGCCTATACAGCAGAATAGAACATCTAGCCTGTTCAGCCAGGCCAAGAATTCCCCCTAAAGACCCCACTTTCAAAGGGATAGACCAGTATTTGGTATGGCAGGCTAACAAAGAAGCCAAACACCTACCCATTCTTAAAGGAATAGTACACCCAAAACATGATTAGCCTTCATTTTCTACTCACCCCCATGCTGAACAACACTCTGGAGTACTTTTTTGATATCTCAAATGCATCTGGAGATCTGGGAGGCTTCTTGCTGTCTGCTGACATTCAAATAATGGAGGTCTATGGTGACCGAGACAGAAAGGTCCATAAAAGTCCACAAAAAACATGTCAATATTCCTCCATACTGCTCGTCCAATGTATTCCAAGTGTCCTGAGTGGGTAGCGTCCAGAATTTACTCGAAACGAAGTAATTTAGAATGTTTTTAGAGCATAAACAGTAGTGTATAGGATTTCCTAAAAGCGCGTTCACGAGTCTACGGAAACTGCGGCAGACCAAACCAGATGAAAGTGCGCATTCAGCTCGGCAAAGAACTCATGCTCTTCCTCAACACTGAAGTCCTCAGACATTTTTCTTTCGTTGTTTCTTTCTTTGCACAGGTAAACAGCACATTTCTTCTTCTACGCTTGCATTATCGGCAGAGCAGACGCTGAATGCGCACTTTCATCTGGTTTGGTCTGCCGTAGTTTCCGTAGACTCCTGAACTCGCTTTTAGGAAATCCTATACACTACTGTTTATGCTCTAAAAACATTCTAAATGACTTCGTTTCGAGTAAATTATGGACGCTACCCACTCGGGACACTTGGAATACATTGGACGAGCAGTATGGAGGAATATTGACACGTTTTTTGTGGACTTTTATGGACCTTTCTGCCTCGGGCGCCATAGACCTCCATTATTTGAATGTCAGCAGACAGCAAGAAGCCTCCCAGATCTCCAGATGCATTTGAGATATCAAAAAAGTACTCCAGAGTGTTGTTCAGCATGGGGGTGAGTAGAAAATGAAGGCTAATCATGTTTTGGGTGTACTATTCCTTTAAGGGGTGGCCCCGTTCTTCCGGTTCAGTTTGCATGTTTTCTACGCCAAAAAGCAGGCTTTGTTTTTGTTCCACTCTACAAAGCCTGGAACTCAACACTATATCTGACATTTTGAATTAAAAAAAGCTTCCTGGATGGGAAGCGAAACGTCTTTAAAGTTTGAAATAAACTCCAGTGGATTGTTTGTTTTTTAACGTTTTTGGAATGACTATGACCTGGATGACAGAATCTTCAGCAGCGTACCTCTGGTTGTAATTACCTTCAGGTGATGATCGGGACGGCTCTAAGCGTCGGTGAGATGAAGAAGCTCGTTCTGCACATGGGGGAGATCAAGCATCCGTGGAACTGTCCTCACGGCAGGCCCACCATGCGACACCTCGCCAACCTGGAAATGATCTCACAGGACTGACCCCGTGCATCGACACTTACACTGATCACACTGTTTTAGCCTCTGTAAGTCGGTTCAGTCATGAAACCCTTGGTTCAGAGTCACTGGTTGGATACTGTTGATATATCTTTTTGTTCTTTTAAATAGAAGATCTGTGTTTTTATTTGTTATTTCCAATAAATCATTTTACATGTCAAAAAATGATTCCTGTTTCTGTTGAACTGAGATGAGATGAGAGGTATGAACATATTGTGAGGAAGGCGTATTTATACCAAAGCAGAAGGACAAAAGGAACGATCTGAGATTGTTTGGCTGATATGGCCATCATCCTACAGAGGAGGTTTCATTCACAGTTTAAAAACATTCAACATTGATCATATTTGAGTGAAGCAGACAGGGTCAGACAATGCATGCCCTGGTTAGCAGAGGTAACAAAGTACAAATATGTGTTACCTAGAGATTTTGGGTATCTGTACTTTACTGGAGTTATTATTTTAGACAAACTTTTACTTGTTATATTTCTTTGCAATTATCTTAACTTTCCATCCCTTACATTTGAAAATAGATGCGTTAGTTTTGTTTTAATTTAAGCTCATTTAAGTTACGGCATTTAAAGAAAATAAAAATCATCAAAATAATGTAATGGTGGTTGGCCTCAGTGCTGCACCAACTTGTTGTTCACCACATAACAAAATAAATAGTTTTTCAAAGTTAAATTTGAGACTGTTACCATTATTATAAAGCTAAGAAAATTTAGTATAAAGAAGTTATCATCCAGCATTGTAGAAACATTTTCCTTTAACAGGGTGGTGCAGTAAAGCATTTTTTTCTGCATTATTTTTACTTTTATACTTTAGGCAGTTTTAATACTGGTACTTTTACTTGAGTAAAAAGCTTCCTACTCTTAACTTCTACAAATAGTTTTTGAACAGAAGGATTTATACTTCTACTTGAGTGATAAACATGAATACTTTTGACACCTCTGTAGGTTAGCATGCTGTGACTACTATGAAGCTTAAAGTAGTAGCCATTCAAAATTTCCCCACTTTCCTTGGCTGGTTCCCTTCCATTTCTTTCTAAACATAAATATCTGTGCTAAAATATTCTTTCTGTCATAATTTGTGAACATTAAGATCTAAAGAGAAGTGTCATCTCCTGGTCAGACCCTGTAATCCAGTGAAAGTGAGGAGTCAGGGTAAAAAAACATGCAACTCCTGTGGTTGGAAGTTGGAGGGAAGTGAGTTGGCAATTGGCTGGTGTTAAACTGGGAAGGGCCATTTTGAATGCCTGCTACTGTGAGTTTGAACATGTATGCTGGCCTTAATATTCTGTGAACCTGGGAGAATAAAGTCGATGCGTTTAATGAAAATAAAGCAAATCAGTTCAGACACTAAAGCGTGTGTTAAGCTCAGAGATGGAAAGTAACGAAGTACAAATACTTCGTTACTGTACTCAAGTAGATTTTTCTGATATTTCTACTTTACTTTACTACTTATTTTTATGGCGACTTTTTACTTCTACTCCTTACATTTTTACACAAATATCTGTACTTTCTACTCCTTACATTTTATCACAAATATCTGTACTTTCTACTCCTTACC
>NW_015151077.1:259565-260801 GCF_000732505.1 Cyprinodon variegatus | reverse complement strand
AGGAGGAGGCAGACAAAGAAGGGACGACGGACATTTTCATGTTCTGGATTAAAATGTGAAGCAATCTAACGGGGCTAAGCTCTATAAAAATAACAGAGTAATGCTAATTTCAGTACAGGTTGAGACTGAAAACTGCTGCTTTATTCTAGTCAGTGATCTAAAAGCATTTAGATGTTCCAGATCTCCCTGCTCTCTGTGAGGTTAATGTTCAACGGCCTGGCAAAAACGGAATAATTTCAATAAGTTGGACTGGGTGGAAGGTGGGAATAAGAAACAATGATGCCTTTAGTGACACTTTAGCAGTAAAGCGATGCTACGAGGGGTGTTCAATAAGTACTGCCCCTGACCCACTTCCTGTTGTTTGATCTAGCTGAAATCTTGCATGTGCAATTATTTCCATCTCTTTAGATTAAGCGGCTAATTACAGCTCTGAAATAATTGTGGTTTCTGGTTTGCAGGTGTTTGAACTGAGTGAAGTCTGAGTTTTTGTATTTGAAAGGACAAAGACCACAGGAGACTTTATAAAATGAAAGCAAATTATGGTGATGACCTTTATAAAACATTTTGCAAGGAGATGATGGGGCATCATCCGCATAAGTGGAGCTTTCCTCTCCAATGTGTCTATATTCATGTTTGGTATGAGGAATTGCTGCAAAGTCAACAACACAATGCATTAAGTGTCCATGTTGCAACATGCTTATCCAGGAAAAGTAATTTCTGCAAAGTCAATGACTCGATGTGATCTAAAAAAAAAAAGTTAACCCGATATGTCTGTATGATTGGATTCAATTGAGTGTAATATGCCTTGGGATTATAGGTGTTGTGAATTGGCGGTCTAAAAATAAACAGGAAAAAATGAAACACAGCAGAAATTCTGCAGAGGGTTGATTTCCCAAGTAGTGTTGTACCTAAATGGCATTGATCTAGAACTCTAGAACAGTTTGAAATCACAGTGCAAATAATTCACGCCCTGGTTAATACACTGAGGAAAATGTGCTGAGTCAGAATTTAATTTTACATAACAGTTATTTTAATCTCCACAATATTTAACTTAGTGGCAGTTTCGTGTTCATTTCATCCAACAGCAAATACAATGAGGAAAATAAGTATTTGAACACCCTGCATTTTGCAAATTCTCCCACTTAGAAATCATGGAGGGGTCTGAAACTGTCATCATAGGTGCATGTAGACTGTGAGAGAAATAATTTGAAAAACAAAAAATCTATAAATCACAAT
>NW_015151077.1:254022-255557 GCF_000732505.1 Cyprinodon variegatus | reverse complement strand
ATGCATAACCTTGCTCCTCCATATCTATCAGACCTCCTTCCCATTGCCTCCTCCTCCATAGACCTCACTGTACCCCGGGCTCGACTTGTCACCATGGAAGCAGAGCCTTCAGCCGCCCTGCTCCCCAGCTCTGGAACTCACTGTCACCTGACCTCTGCAGAATTGACCCCCCCCCAAAACCACACTCAAACCCCACCTGTTCCAGCTTGCGTATTTGTAAATACACTATTCTTGTCCGTCTCCATTTTTATTGTTTGTAAAGTGACCTTGAGTGTCTAGAAAGGCGCTGTTAAATACAATGTTTTATTATTATTATGAAAAATACCCCCAAGGTATGACACTACCACCCCCATGCTTCACAGTAGGGAGGTGTTCTTAGGATGATGCTCATCATTCTTCTTCCTCTAAACCCCAAACCCAGTAGTGAGTAGGGCGAGTGGACCGTTCAGCCCTTAAATAGAGTCTGTGTAAAGTGCAGAATTGCTGAAACGTGGCAGCAGGTGTAACAGTGGTTTAATGGTTGAAGTAAACGTGTGCATTTAAATGGGAATTCTACCGGTTTGATACATCTTCATCACAAGTTAAGTATAAGCAGGGGTGGACTGGGACAAAAAAACAGTCCTGGCATTTTGGGCTACACTGGCCCACCACATTTTTTTTGGTGTACTGAATGTGTATACCAACTGTGCAATACATTGAGGCCAGGTTAATGGAAATTAGTGAGAGTGGACACTTAAAATACTTCCAAAATCTTAGTTTGTTAACAGAGAGAGAGAGAGAGAGAGAGAGAGAGAGAGAGAGAGAAAAAAGTCACAGTCAATCACACAAATTATCACGTTATATCTTTATAAGAAGTTATTGTAAGTTTCTCATCAGATCTATTCAGTCTTCCAGATACTGTAGGGTAACATTGGGCTACTGAGCACTCATTGTGTAAAACATGATGCCAATGACAAAATGATGAACCATTAGAAATCCTGTCAGAGAGGATGCACTCAGTGTAGGCTACAAAAAAATCATCATTAGCCACCAGTGCTAGCATGAAGTTTATGGGTAGCAGCACCTGTGTCTACTAAACTAACTTTACCATGAAACATTAACCAAGATATTTTTATTGGGGTTATGTTATTTTATCATATTCATCAAGGGTTCCAAAAACTCATTTCAAGGGGATGCTTCTCCCCCAACCCCCACGGATCCACACCGTACCCCATACACACACACTTAAGACAAGCAGCTTTTCAACAACTGTTTATTAACTAACAGTAATTTCTTAAACACTAAACAGAACAGTATTGGTCTTTTATTCTTAATACTTTCAATCTTGTAGCCTTGAACATCGGTTGTGCTTTCTGTTTTTCATGGGACTAGACTAGGGTGGCCATTTCTATAGCACCAAAAAGGAGGACATTGTGCGGCATATCAATAAATTACTAAAAGAGGATGCTTGTGTAGCTGAATAGAACAAAATATTATAGAAATGTAAAAAATAATTGGTTCCCAGCTTTTGTATTTATTTAATACATTGTGGTGTT
>NW_015151077.1:249180-252681 GCF_000732505.1 Cyprinodon variegatus | reverse complement strand
ACTAACAGTAATTTCTTAAACACTAAACAGAACAGTATTGCTCTTTTATTCTTAATACTTTCAATCTTGTAGCCTTGAACAGCGGTTGTGCTTTCTGTTTTCCATGAGACTTCAGCATACAGTGCACCTCGCCAAGGTGTCATCATTTCTCACCATGGCCGGTTCTAGACAGGGGCCAATGGGGGCCAGTGCCCCTATAGATCATGACCTGGCCCCTGTTATGGCCCCTGTACTAAAGACATGATACTTAAAAGGAATTCTAATGATGATCTGGGCTGGAACAGACATGATTACTGATAGGTCATTTGGATCTATTTTATTTGATTCATTACAAATTCAGTTTTACTAATTATTCAAAAACAATGAGGTGATAGTTTCAGTGGTACTGAGATAGGATCCCAGTTTTCATCTATCAAATGTTTGTTTTTTTTCCAGAAAAAAAAAAAAATGTTATAATTTTTACAGATGAATTTAACAGTTCTTCTTGAGTTCAAATTTATAGAAAACTGTAGTTTTACCTTAAATTAAGTCAATAAATATGTAAAATTCTTAAATAATAAATGTATATTGACCTCATAAGAAATACAATATTTTTTTTTAACCTCATTGAAAAGAAATTTCCCTTCATGCAGCTCTCTTTATATATTTGAATCTCTTGCCCTGATTATTTATTTCATGCTTTTCTGGGCCCCCATGAAAACACTCTGGCCCCCTCCTGGCCCCCTGGTAGCCTACATTTGGTCTAGATCCGCCACTGTATCCTCCCCCTCATTAGACGTAGATATACTTTAGTATATTCTGCTGTAAAATAAGTCCTATACTGTATATCAATTTTTTACTCGAGGATTGAACCTCTGCCGTTTCACAGGATGCACAGCTCTGAGTGGTAACTAGGTGCTGCCAGAGACAGAACTGTGCACAGGTTTCACCAGCAACCTCTTCCTCACCCCGCTCTCTCTTGTTCCTGGGCAAACAAAGTAGTTCTAATCCTCACATGATGCATGAATCATTGTACCGCCTGCTCGCTCTCATTCGCATTAAAAAACTCCACCTCACAGTCTAAAATCCGGGATAATTTATCCGACTCGCGGAAATCCGTGAACATCTATCCATATCAGGGAGAGACTTGGGATGTCTGCATTACATAGTTTGGGGCTCTGAAAACTGTCCGGCTTACTGCAGGTTCTACTACTGCAGCAGCCGCACTGACATGTTCACTGCTTGGTTCGCCGTCGCCTCCACTAAAACCACCACCACCATCATCATATTTAGCATCAGACACCGGAGCAGATGAAGGGCCTGCTGTTGGGAACATGTCAGTCAGTTTGACACAGTTCGCAGCGTCCGTTTGAAGAACTTTCTTTTCCATTACTACTGTGAACGCCGCTGCATAAAGTTCCAATGGAGAGTGAAGGTGTTTTTCTACTTTCTGATTGGCCTAGCCCTTCAGACTGTCAGGGATGATAACCAATGGGCTGCAGTAGCCTGTGGTAAGGGCCGGATGATCGGAACAGACTCTTGCACTCCTGATTTTATTTTTCTTCATGCATTATGCAAATATAACGAGGCTACGACGGAGTATTAGAGCCACACATGAAGAGAAAAATATTTTTGCCATGACGAGATTAAACTCGACATGTCGACTTTAAACTCGCCATTTCGAGAATAAAGTTGAAATGTCTTGTTGAGTTTAATCTCGACGTGTCGACTTTAAACTCGCCCTGTCGACTTTAAACTCGCCATTTCGAGAATAAAGTTGATATATCGACATTCCAAAGTTTGGAGAAAAGAGCAACCGCGCTCCACAGCTGCAGTCTGCGTTTTAAGAGTGAAGGTAGTCTTTGACGTGCTGCAACTGTATAATCATCACAGAAAGTACAATTTGACCAAATCATCTACACAAGGCATGTCTGATTCTGGATTCTGTGCATGTAACCTGTGCAGCGGTTGGCTCTCTTGAACTAATTTCAACTTTATTGTCGACACGTCGAGATTAAACTCAACATGACATTTCAACTTTATTCTCGAAATGTCGACTTTAAAGTCGACGTGTCGAGTTTAATCTCGTCATGGCAAAAATATTTTTTCTCTTCATGTGTGGCCGTAATACTCCGTCGTAAGAGGCCGATATATAATAATAATAATACATATTATTAATATGTATTACATATTATTAATTATTAATGTCAGGTCTGCCGACCCAAACAGCACGTTGGCCCGCCGGGCAAATGCCCGGTACGCCCCTGGTAATCGGGCGTACCGGGCATTTGCCATGCCTGGGTATAAGTACAATTTCAAAATAGAAGGTTGCCTTTGAAAGTTTAAGCTTATACTTTTGTTTTAAGAAAGGGGCAAATGCTATATTTTATGTCACCATGTGCCACAGAGCTACACCCATCATCACTGTGTTGCCTTGGCAACAACTGCTTTCTTTTTCCATTGGAGGGGAGAGGCTGTCCCATTCTCGCTTATCACCCCCCCCACCCCCTTTAATCAAGGCACCTTCCACAGCTTTCCTCAAGGTGGTAATATTTATTTGGAGCTCTATCATACAAATACATAGTTAAAAAAATGATATCACTGTAGCTACTGACTAGTTACATTTCCTTTAGTATTAGTAGTTTTACTGTCGTTCCATTGTACTTAGTTTTACTTGAGTAACAATATAAAGTCTCACAACTCTTACCTTTGCAACTTCTCTCAGAAAAGAACAAGCTTGTTTGCTTGAAACCTTTTGTAATTAAACTTCACAGTTTTCATATTTTCTATTCTTCTGTCATTTTAAGGCCAAGTGAACAGACGGTAAACAGTACAATGAATCATGTTACTGAAGTAACTAAACAGAAAATACTATATTATTTGACATTATTTTTAATAGAATTGTAATAAAAGGTACAATTTGGAAAGTATGTCTTATCCAGAATTTGCTATTGATTAATTACTGTATGTTGTATATATTTTTATCTCGTCTCAGGCCCAGGTTTTTTTCCTACTGATCCATTTTCCAACGCGTTATCCCAGCTGTGGTCACGAGGGGTGCTGGTGTCTATCTCCAGGCGAGAGGCGGGGTAAACCCTGGACAGGTCACCAGTCCTTCTTCCCTCTGATCTTTTAGGCTTAAATAGTATTATTAAAACTAAGTACCAAAGTACTATTAGCTTTGTACTCAGCCATGAATTATTTCACTGAAATCAGAAAGCCTTAACTGTCAGAAAATTTAATTTCTTTTAAGGTTGGAATGACACTTTTTTTTTTCTTGCGGCGACTAGCAAAAACAACCTCCTTGGAGATTTTCATGTTAAAATGTCTTACAACTTTTTTCAAAGACCAAACACTTTTTGTCACAACCTGAGGTAGATGAACACCAAACTGTAGAAATGAACGGAAATTAATCCACTTTCCAAGTTATCTTTCTTGGAAAATAAATTTTTTAGTTAAAAGGGTCTGACTGCATCACTAATTCATTAGAGAACTGGCTGGATGTGCTCTCTTCATCCTCTG
>NW_015151077.1:240982-248390 GCF_000732505.1 Cyprinodon variegatus | reverse complement strand
TCTGGTTGAACTGTAAAGTGCCTTGAGGTGACATGTGTTGGGAATTGGTGCTATAGAAATAAAACTGAATTGAACATCAGTAATGATAGACGACAGAGAAGCCCCTAAGAACCTCTGGAGGAGCCGCAGATACCCACGGCTCGTCTTGGTATCCCCACCCTACAAATCCAGCCCTTATGAAAGTGGAAGTCTGAGGACATTTGGCCTATATGTTATGCACAAACAATGCTTAAATCACTCTGAACACACCATTCTCACCTCGTTACAAGGTGGTGGCAGAATCATTCTGTTTGGACCCTTTTTTTGGGGGGAAGGGGTCAAAGTTGAATGAAAGCTTAACTGAGCAGAGAACTGGACAAAAAGGTTTTGGAAGATGAAACAAGCAGCCAGAGCTGTAGTGTAGTGCTTTAGATCAAAGCATTTTCAAGTGTTCTCCAAAAGGTTTGAATTAAATCCAGCAGAGAAGCTGCAGTAAAAACTCAGTCTGACTAAACAGCGGACTTTTGTGCAAATGGTGAGTATTGATTCCAATGAACTATGCCTTTATTCCAATTTTTTTTTATTACAATTCTGAATACAATACTTTCAGAAGTCATTGTAAAGTTTGACAGAATCTTCGGTTTCAGTGAGTTTAATTTTCTATTAAAATTCAAAATAAAATATTAGGTCCATGTGAAAAAATGTATGAAAAGCCAAATATATATATAAAAAAAATGAATGCCACAAAAGAAAACAGCTCTACAACATGACAAGTTTCTGTAGACAACAAAACCAGACTTTGCATATCAGTACTTGACCTTGCACAGCTGTTCCACTAGATGTCACTAGACCCATATTCAACATAAACCAACAGCCTGTTCAGCATTATCCACTGTATGAAAAAGTGAATCAACCCAAAAGCACTGGATGTATATAGACTTTACATTTTAACTACAACTTTATTTTTAAAAGAGTTTTAAAACAGAGAGGATCATCAATGATCCTGTAAAGTCAACGCAAGATATTCTTTAAATCATAGGAGGGGTGAAGACCATTAGGTCACTGGGGCAGGTGGATTGGCGGATCCTGTCCGTGAGGTCGGGGGTGAAGAGAAGCAGGGCTGACGCTGCAGTCTGCACCAAAACACAAAGAAAATGTGTTCAGGTAAAAATAGAAAAACAATGCTTGAATGAATGAACCACTAAAAGCAGAAGGGTGGGGTGTTGATCTAAGTTAGTATGTTATTTACAATCGAAAAGAACAAGTGAAACATTAACCTGTGGAGTTTGAGGAGTGGACACCAGGGACGCCGCTGACGGTGCTGTTGTGACACATGAACAAAACCGTGACCAAGAGTTTATTCCCCCGAAGCAACCAGACAGGCAGCAATAAGCAGGAGTAGATTAAAAATGAGAAGTGATTTCCACATTAGAACACCTTGATAAACTGTTCATACAGACAATTTCTCACTTTAACACCAAAAACATCTATTCTTTGAGATTTATGTAATAAAGGAAGGCATGGCTAACGAGGAAGAGAAAAAAAAACATCTGGATCAACCTTTCTTTTAACTGATTTAAGGATTATGGTAATAATTAAAACAGAAATTGGGCGTATGAACAATTTTCAAGGTTGTTGCTTAGTGAAGTGTCACCCTGTGAGAATGCCAAAAGCCGGCGTGTGCAGTGTTCTTCTAGCCCTTTTTCATACCTGGCTCTAGATGAGTCAGCAGTTCCTCAGCCTCTCCTTTAGGACTCTCCATCTCTACATCTGTTCCCATAGATAACATCTCTACGGCGACGCTGCCTCTTGGTGATAAACTGCACCTCAGTGATGGCTGGAGATAACGTTCAAAGTCCAAACCAGGGATTTCCTGCATTGATAAACAAATATACCAAAATCATTTACAGTATATAACAAGGAGTAGGGTTAATATAAAGAGAACTATTTCGACCGTACCTCAATTATGGAACCATCTGGTGTGGGACAGACAGACGGCTTTGTCTCCATTGGAACCTGCTCAGCAGGAGAGGAGATTTCTGATGGTTGAGGACTTTGGACTGACTGGGCCTCCTCTGAAAGCACATCTTTCACAGGAGAGAGATTTGCCGTGTGGCTCTTTTTCTGGGACATCTGAGGAGTTCCTGGTTGAGACTTTGGTCTTGGAGTATGCTCAAGAGTAAGGCAAAACCTCTCTGCAGAGTGGACTGGCTGAGCAGGGGAAGCGTTTGCTTCAACAGATGTCTGGGCCAATGCCAGGGACCGCCGGGTGACTCTCCTGGGTGAGAAGTAGCTGGAGCACGGAGAAGCGCAGGGCAGCGCTGCAGCGCTTAGGCGGCTAGATCTCCGAACTGAAAGCACTAAAATATGGTATATTGTAAAAATGATGCAAAAGATTATCGGTAATGAACAGAAAAGAAGTGGCTCACCTGATGGTTTGGCTGGGCTCTCCACCTGGAAGAAACCTCCGTCAAAGACGACCGTTTGGCCTTCCACCTGTGGCTGCGGCACATCAGCGTCTTTGGATGTCTTCTCTGCTTCAGCTGCCTCCTGGCGAGCTTTCATTGCAGCTTTCACAGCAGCCAGACGAGATCTGGCTGCAGTTTTGTTTCCTGTTGGCTTGGTGGGAGCTACTGAGGTCGTCTTAAAAATAAAAAATAAAAGAACAGGTTGAAGTTTGTTAGTTTGTGGATTGGTTTGAATCCAATCTTTAAGGCTGGTTGAGCAAATCAACATGGAAGGGAAGTGGACAAAGTTTTTTTTTCCAAAATGAATCCTGGTTAGGCCAGATCCAGGTGAATCCTCCCCTCAGTGTGAATTATGTTACTGAACCAAGATTCACATGTTTCAACTATCAGCTTTTTAAACATGAAGCCAGCAGAAGCATTTAGCAAACTACAGGAAACTAAACCAGAGTTGGACACTGGTTGATCTTTTAGAGCAGGGGTCTTCAACGTTTTCCAGGCCAAGGACCCCCAAACTGATGACGAGATGGAGCGGGGACCCCAATTATATATATTGTATAAAACTGTTATATCAAAGTGGTCCGATAGTCACTCCATTACAGATGGAGTAATGTAACTAAAGTAATCCCTCCCTGGGATTATTAAAGTGTTTCTGATTCCTGGTTGATGGGACAGGTGTTGTGAATGAAACGGTGCCCAGCTTGAAAGAGCTCCTGTGTGTCGCTGAATGTGAGCATTGATGACTGAAAGACATCTTCTGCCTCCATTTATCTGTTTAATACAGTCTGTTGAATTCATGTGGATTTAAAGACATTTCAATTAGTGGAAATAATTGCAGGGTTGAATATAAAAAGTAAATAAAATCAAATCAACCAAAACTTTCACAACCCCCATGCAGTACCTCCATGGACCCCTAGGTGTCCCAGAAACCCTGTTGATGGCCTCTGTTTTAGACAAATAATATATTTTTGATATGATTTGAAAATAACCTCTGTAACAGACTACATGTGAAATGCTTTTATTCATTTAAGTTAGATGTTGATTTTTAGAAACACAAAGAAATAGAAATGTATTGATCTCACAGTGGAGAAATTCACCTCTGATATAACCCCTCCCCTTAGGGAGCAGTGGGCGGCCAGTGAGCAGTCTGAGGTTAAGGGTCTTGCTCAGAGACCCAGAGTGGCAGCCTGTGGGGATCAAACCTGGGTACTTGCAACCTTCTCAGAGCACAAGCGCACTGCTCTAACCACTAGACCAGGGGTCGACAAACCGCTGCTCCGGAGCCGCATGCAGCTCTTTAGCCTCCCCTTTACGGCTCCCTGGAGCTTTTTCAGAAATGTATGGAAAATGATTTTATTTTGTTTGTTTGTTTTAATATAGTGTGCAGGAGGTTAAACAAAAATGTATGTTTTCCAATACTGTAAACATTTGTATTATAAATAAATGTAAACAATAATTTGTTTCATAGCCATAGAGATCAGCGATTACAACTTGCAATGCCAGTGCCAGGCAACCAAAGCTGCAGGTGAGTCTCAGACCATGGAACCCAAAGGGAAAAAAGAAGATAGCTGATGAGAAAAGAGGATTCAAACAGACCAAATCATTTGCTTTCATTATCAATGCGGAAGGATTGCCTGCATTTTTGCTTCATCATGAGAGGCTGTCAAAAAATAAAAAGAGTAATTTGGAAAGGCATTTCCAGGGAAGGCTAAATATGCAGCCGACCACCACGCTGGGAGGGAGAGAAAAGGTGCGATTGGAGAACTTCTGGATAAATTAGAGGAGCGCAAAGATAGATTTCAGAAGTTTGCATCTCCAAACTGCACAACTGCTGCTAGTTTAGTTACAAGGATGGAAAACCGTCCTCAGATCAAACAGGTAGCGCTTTAATGCATGTGAACTCTCTTCCATTTTTTCACCAAATCCTAAAAATATAAATTAAACCAAGGAGCGCTGGTGACGGAGGATGTGGGATTTCAGTTCCTGCTCGGTTCCTCATGACTCAATCAACTCCTACCAATAGAAACGCGTCCACCATAGAAAGATTTATTTATCGTGTTTCTATCATTTCATCAATGCAACAAAACTTAAACCGCACGGTGCATGGTGGCTAAGCGCCGAGCGGTGAAGCGCCGCGCAATGGGAGCTTCACTGCTCGTCCCTCACCTCATGCTGCTATGTGACATTTGCTCCAGGATAAACATGTAAACGTGGATGTTTATTATATATTTAAGCCCACATCATCCTTTCTATAGTGAGATAATACACTAAGAGCCCGTGTTGCCATACCAGGCATATATGAGACTTTTACATTTTATTTTTTTGCTCTTTGGGCAGTTTGGGTTGCTGACCCCTGCACTAGCCCATCACTCTACATTGTGTCCCATTATCTGGAGGATTTTAATGTATTTTGAGATTTTCAGATAAAAAAAAGAATTTAAAATAAAAAAGAGAAAGTTGTGCTTTACAGTTATTAAAGTAACAGTTATTAAACCAATCTGCTAAAACATGTACAGTCAGATAAGAGATTCAGAAAACATGATTGAAATTGGCCTTTAAATCTCTGATTGCACCTGTATATGAATGATAGAAAATATTATTTAAATAAATATTTAGCAGGGAAAAAAAACAACATTAAGGCTGCTGTTGAATTGTGGAGCCTCACCTTGACTTTCCTCCGCCTTGGTGGAAGTTTCTGCTCCTCCATCCAGCCACGGCTCTCTGCTTCTTTGAGAGAATCAAACTTCTTTTGGACATCTTCTACCTGAAAGCCCAACACATCTGGTTATGGTGGTAGTTTCTGAATTCAAACCTAATTTGTTTCTGCCTTCCACAGGTTCATACCTGGAAATAAACCATGTCCCAGAAGCCCTGCAGGTCGGTGCAGGTGGTAATCTTCTCTCCACGGCCCAGTTCACAGTCATCCACCAGACCACTGAACTGGTTGAAACGCTCCTTCATCAGCAGCCTGGCTTGGCCTACGGCTGTACGCATTCGGTCTCTCACTGTCACACAGGAGCACTGAACTGAATACGGCTCTGTTGATCAACTTGGTCAATGTTCTTCTAGAGAAGAAGATACTCACTTTCCTCTGGGATGGATTCATCCTCCACTTTGGATTCCCAGTGGAGACAAAGGCTCGTTAGTCTGTCCGTCTCATTGGAAATTTCTGACCTGAATAAAAGAGAAAATACTTTAATTTTTTTAGTCATAAGACAGTTAAGGTGATAGGAATAAAAAGAAAATGAATAAAAAACATGCACTACCTGAAGTAAGGAACGTCATGCTTTAATTCCTGAGGACTGCCTGAGGTTGGAGACGTATGAAGAGAGGAGCTGCTGGGAGTCTGAGGAGGAAGCGGCTCTTCACACTCAGCGGGAGCCTCTGCACTGAACACCGGGGCTGCTGGGAGATTGAAACTGGGACTGGGCAGAAAGAGCCACAGCGTAAAATTTAGATCAGAAACAGGTGGCATTTTTAAATTACCTTATGCAAAAAAAGAAAAATATGACCCCTGATTGCCTTAAGACACATTTTCATACTAAAGAACATTATTAATAAGGTCAAACCATAAGTGTCAGAAAACAAGCACAGTAAGATAAACTACTTTGGGCTGATATTGTTGATTAAGAGGGTCAGTCTCAAACTGAGACTTTATGAATTTCTACACCAGCAGCTCTTCTGGTTGCATATAAAAGATTTTGATTACATGAATGCACTCTGTAAGCTTGTAATAATAGATTTATGATTGTTGATTATAATTTTTAAGGAGAGCATCACTGGTAATGCCAAAGTGTAGGTCTGCTAAGATGAGAACAACAAAATGATGCAGAGTCCAGTCTGCGATTATTCCCAGCAGTGGATGCAGAATGAACTTTATGCAGTTCTGCTTTTTAAATATAAACACTAGATAAACTCCTTCAGTTATCACCTAATTAGCGGCCATTCAGCCGTGCTGCATGGAGGAGCGGTGCACCTTCTCAGGTGCTTTGATGGCGAGGACACAATGATGATGTGGAGTTCATTAACAGAACTCTCCCAGCACTGATTAATGGACCAAACATCACAGTTGGCTTCCAGCTCATTAAAACAAAGTAACAAACTTTGTTTGTTGGTATGTCAGGGCGACATACCACGACTATTAAAGATACTTTTATATCTCTGTACATTTTAAATGATACCTCCTCCATGCATTTTCTTTATCTTTTCTATTCAGTGACTTTATAGGTTCTGGTTTTATTGTTCCTTGTAAATGTGTTTGGTTTAATAATGTGTCACAAAACTTTGTTTATTCCGTTAGTATTTAATACATCTTAAAATATGACTTTTTAAATCTAGCATATTGAAAATATATTTAGCTCCTTATGTTAATGGAAACATTCCCTTATTACAAGAGAAAACGTGGGTTTTGAAGAACGTGGCCTTGCATCAATTAATCGTCAGTCGAAAGGATCAATCAAGGTTAGATCAATTCATTAATTGTTAACTTGCATCTCTACTTGTTAAATATTATTTGTTTTACCATTAGGTTTTCTCTATGTGTTAATAAACTTAAGCTTCTTCAGTATTTACCATAAGGAGACCAAAGTTATGTTGGTATGACGTAAATGAGCTCAATGGTTAAACAAGAATGAGAGCAAAGGAACACCAAGCAGACGTGCAAAAGCAAAAGTCAAACCATAAGGGTGAAAAAGTGCACAGAATGTTAGAAGCCAAGAGGGTTCAATCAGAAGCAGCTGTCAGAAAAACACAGAAGCATTAATGTTAACTCAAGATTGAGCTAAAGCTGCTGAGTTGATGGAGTTGTGAGTTCGTATCGCCAGCAGATGGTGACAGATTGCAACAATTAGGTCCACTGATCACTCCTGGCATAAAAAAATAAGGACTAGTAAACATAAACAGGATTAATGGTTGGTATAAATATAGCTTCATTTTCACATAAACATCTGGGTTTTCTTTTTTAA
>NW_015151077.1:237298-238389 GCF_000732505.1 Cyprinodon variegatus | reverse complement strand
AACTTAAATTTTTATGGATTTTAGAAACAGAGCAATTTTAAAACCATATATATAATAATTATAATTTTTAACTATTCTGAAATAATACCAAAAAAAAGCACCACAAAATAAACCTAACACAAGAGTGCTAAGTACTATAATCCAACAGTTATAGAACTTGTTTAAGTAGATCTTCCAGTGGGCCCCAGTGTCGGCTAAAAGAGGATTCTCAATAAGTTATGTTATCATTTCCATTTGGTACAATTCCCTTATTATTTGAGCCCATGGCGGTAAGAAGGCGGCTCTATTGCTTCCACTTATTGTAATGCATTTCAGGGCTGCTTTAAGAACAGCATTTAACATATAGGATTGGGCTCATCCTTGTCATCCAGCTGGAAAGGTACAGAGTGATGCAACTGTAACATCCGTTGGGACAACCTCCTGAAAGATCTGCTTTATAACCTTGTTCATGTCATCCCAAAACTTTTGTAATGTGGAGCATGACCAAAACATATGTGTATTAGGAGTGGAACGGTTGACAAAACCCATGTTTCGGTTCAGGTCACGGTTTTCGGTTCGGTATATGTTGATTGTTACACTGAAATCCCATAAAAATTTATGAAATCAATGAAAAAAAAAAAAAAAATTAATGAATTGTAATTATTTTTAATGATTCGCGGAAACCCTGGTTTATTTCCGCATGCTTTGCAGCTTTGAATTTAATCATCTCGCGCATGCCCTCTACGATCTCCAAGGAGCCACAGCTGAGGCACAATGCAGTGGAGGCAGTAGGCTTTGCTTTGTGAGGCGGTCTGGAGCGCCGCAGAGCGGAGCGCTGACGGAGTATGTGGGATTTCGGGGTTAGCATAACATGCTGGTCATGTTACTGTTAGCATAAACAAAACGTGTTGCACAATGTTTGCACACTATTTTTATCCACCACTTTCTTTCCGCCGTCATCGTAGGTCACTCTAAATGCAAAGCGCTCCCATACAGCAGACCTATAAAGTGCTGCTGGCGCGTCTTCCAACTCCTGTTCTTTCCCACTCGCTAGTCCGACACAATTCTCCACAACAAGTGATTTTTTTCCCCTGCTACACCTGGCTAAGCTG
>NW_015151077.1:209283-236526 GCF_000732505.1 Cyprinodon variegatus | reverse complement strand
AAGTATTCCTAGAATAACCTTGTATTAACAACACTATATACAATTATATGCAGAAACACTAAAAATATATTAAACATAAAATAAAAAGCATATATAAATACAACTAAAGAACACTGAGAGATGCCAATATCTTGTGCTTTCTTACCAAACATAAAGAACAGGAAACTGTTGGGAGGGGGAAATACCTTGGTGTGAGGAAGGCATCAGCTGATCGAGGGGTGAGAGGCTCAAACTTGAAGGATGACAAACCAGAGGGGGCCTGAAAGAGAAAACCTTCTGGAGCAAACGAAGGAGCAGAAGCCACAGCAGGGTCTGGGTTCGCCACATCGTTGTTTTCTTCAGGACACGGCGTCGGGCTTGGTGGACAAATGCTCGTCTGCTGTTCCTCGATCTGAGATTCCGTGACTCCAACCTCCTATGAAAACAAACAGGAATTTAAAGAAACTGATGCGCTTTAATCAAACCTTTATCTTGTGCTTCGACACAAACAGAAACCACCCACCTGGTGGTCATCAGGCTGAGGGGTGACGCTGACGGCTGCAGAGACACAAACACAAAAATGTATCAGGAAGCTTACCGGTAGTCCCTAAACAGGCAAACAGGACAGAATCGTATGTACCTTTACAGTTCCTCACTCCTTTAGACGGAGGAGCAGAGGGGTTGGCAGCTTTTATGTTCCTTGTAGCTCTTACATCTGAAAACAGAAAGATTCATCCAGTTTCATATAGAAAGCCTCTTTTTCTCCAAACACATTAAAAAGAGCTGTTTAGAAGCAGGTACTAAGCATGCAATTGTTTAATGTGTACCTGCACATTTGGCTTTAGGATTGTCTTTCACTACAGGAGCTTTTGTAACAGCAGGCCTGGTGGCTGATCTAGTTGATGTAGCTCGCCCAGTGGGCCCTGATGCTGCAGGATAGCCTGACAGAGATGCACATATTAAAGGACTTAAATGGAAAGAAAACAGCTGCTGAGGTTGTTTGGTTCTCTCCAAAGAGTTACCAGCACTGGTCATGGTGGCAGCTGAAGCAGGTTTGACGGGAGCTGCTCGGCTCCTGCTCAATGTTGCGGCAGCAGGTTGTGCTAAAAAGGAAAAGGGGAGTTTTTGGTTAGAACGTCCTGGAAGACTTTCCTTCATCCAATTCATAGTCAGAAATAATCACACACATATTGGCTCCACATAGGGGGATACATTTAAACCATACATACATTACATACTTTTATATCAGATGAAAACACTGTTTTTGGAAACTGATCATCCCTTGATTGAATTAGAATATATGCTGCTCAGTGGCACTGGCTAGCCCTGCTGCATTGCATGGAGTTTGAATGTTCTCCCTGTGCATGAGTGGGTTCTCTCTGGGTACTCCGGCTTCCTCTCATAGTCCAAAAACATGACTGTTAGGTTAATTGGCTTCTATAAATTCTCCTTAGGTGTGAGTGTGTGGTTGTTTGTCCTGTTTGTCTCTGTGTTGCCCTGCGAAAGACTGGCGACCTGTCCAGGGTGGACCTAGGGATGGGAATCGAAAACCGGTTCCTCTTCAGTACCGGTTGCCTGTCTTCCAATTCCATGGCTCCGTTTGGCAGCTTGCTTAATGATTCTCTTAACGATTCCAGGCAGCACCAGAGCCTAGCGCTGGGCAGCACAACTTACGTCACGTTTTCCACGTAAGTTACATCACCTTGTTTGCGCAAGTTATGTCATGTTTTTTAATGCAAGTTACACACACGGCATTCAGTAAGCAAGTACGTAGAGTTAGCCTAGAAAAGCAAAACAAACAAAAATGGCATCCTATCTGGTAAACCGATTGAAAGTTTGGATGTAAAGTGGCAATTACATCCGCGGGAGGAAATACATCCAACATGCAGAAACACCTGCACACACAAGGTGGCATACATTTTAACGAATGCCGTGTTTTTGATGCTTCCGGACAGAAGCTACAGTTACGACCAGCATGGAAGGCAACTCTGGCGGTAAGTAGCTAGTTTTATATCACTGGCTGTGCTTAATGTGGTTCCTAGTTAATCATATGCCATTACTGGAAATAAACCAGTTTCCTACCTCTCTTTGGGTTTATTAAACATGCTAGGAAGTTGCTCCACAGTTCAGGGAGCGAGAGAAAGGTGGGGCTCGTTTATTTAAATCAGGTGGAGATGAGTTTATTACCCAAAATTCTACAGTAATGCTTTTCATTAAACGGATTCCTTCTCCATTATACTTAGATGACTGTGATGAGACGGGTAGCCTGGCTGGATCAGAGGCTGGCAGCTCCCGTTCACTGCCTTCTGTTTTCACCGAGGCAGGCAGAAAAAGAATGTCCCAGGAGAAGGTAGACGGATGTCACCGTTCACTTACCAAGTTCATCGTTTCACAGAATCAATAAGAGAACCAATAAGGAATCGATGCGTTCACAGAACCAATAAGGAATCGATGCGTTCACAGAACCGATAAGGGAATCGATAAGGAATCGAATTGTTTCACAGAGTCGATAAGGCATTCTGAATCAATTCCCAACCCTAGGTGTATCCCACCTCTCACCCACTGACAGCTGGGGATAGAAACCAGCAGCCCTAGCAACCCCAGCAGAGATCAGCATGATGGAAAATGGATGGATGGATTTAAACACAAGAATATCTGCTGATTAAAGGTCAGAGGTCAAAGTCCTCTTTAGAGCTCCTTTTGGAGGATTTCTAGCATCAGTGAGGTGTTGGAGGGAGATGATCAGACTCCTTTGGTTCTGGTTTATTGGCTCTGGTGGCCATTATCTTTCTCCATAGATTCATAATAAAGGTTGGAAAAGGAAATAAGATTCTTCTTAAAGCCCAGAGGCTGAGGTAAAGCATTTAGTCAGTGTTGTCCATTTCAATTGTCACTTATTTCTTAAAACAAACAAAACACGAAAAAGAATAAAATCCTCATTTAGGATTTTTGTAATCCTCTTAAAAAACCTTCAATAAATGTCTCTAAAAGTAGTGATATTTACAATTAGTCTAATTTTTTAATCAAACCGTAAATAATATTCTTAAATGTTGTTCTTGTTCCTCATTTACCTTTGTTTGTCCGAGTATTTGGATGCTGTGTCGCCAAAGGCTGCATGGATATTTGCATAAGAGTGATAAAACGTTAGATGTTTTAATTAATGAAACAGTGATCATGAGAAAAATATGAAGAATTAGAAAAATTCTGATTTACCTTTTTTTGTTCCTGCTGAGGCTGCTTCATGGACCGTGTGACTCTGGTGCTTTGGGGCGCAGCAGTGCTCACCTTTTTCTGAACATTTTTACAGCAATTGAGCAGATTCTTTTCTTAATCATTTCCCAGTAGAAGTGTACAAACATTTTTCTGTTGATCTAATAAAGAAAATATGTCTGAATCAGGCAGCTCACCAACTCTTTCACTTTAGATGCGGCAAGTGGAACGGCAGGCAGCGGCGCGAGAGTAAACGTGTCCTTCGGTTGATACAGCCCAATCTTAAAGACTCCTTTGGCCTCCTTCTCTCTTCTTTCCTTCTCCTTCTTTAGTTCCTTTTGCTCTTTCCAGCTCTGAAGCCGTTTCAGCCTATCCAGTGCTGCAGCTTTTGGAAAAAAACGTTCATAAAACAAAACATTTTTTTAAAAGAAGCCTACAAACAAACATTAGCAAGCCAGATATTTACAGAAGATAACGTACATCTTTGAAATACTAAAAAGCATCAAAATTTCTAGAAATGCGTTACTGTTGAGAATTTAGGCCGTACTTTTAACAGGTTTAGGATTGAGCTGCGTCTTCTCCTGAATAGTCGACATATTGGCTGTCATGATGGAGGCGTCCAGAGAAGAGATATCCATTTCTGGGAGCTTCTCCAGCTGCCTGCGAGCGTTCACCAACCGCTCGCGGTTCTCCTTTTGGGACTGAGACCTCCTGCGAGACTGCTTTACTCTGAGCATCGACACACTTGTGTCACGCCACCGCAGGTCAGCAAACCGCGACTCCATGTTTAGAGATCTGGAGTAAACAAAAATAATAAAATATGTTTGACATTCACATGTTACTATTACATAGTAAGTGGGACACTGATAAAACATTTATGGATGGATGGGTGTCAAAAAAAAAGAAAGAAAAATATATAAAACTGTATTGAATGAACTGATGGGTGGATTAACAAATGAATATACAACCTTTAGTAATATGGACTCTGAAACACATCAACTGGATTAACTTTTGCAACTTAACTAAAAGCTAAACTGTTTGTTTTCATCGTACAGACTTTAAAATCAATCATCATTGATGAAGCCACTACAGGAACTAATATGAAATTCTTTATTTTCTCCTTTAAGATTAAGGTAATACTTCAGGATCTTTTCCTCTGTGATTTTTGTGTGTGCGGTCTGTCTTCTCCATGCTCTGTTGGTTTGACTGCTTCCACTGAGTCAGGTTCTGCTGGATGTTTCTTCCCGTTAAAGCGCAGCAATCATTGTAAGTTTGCACAGAGGGATGATTGCTGAATCTCTGTAACTCAGCAGCTAGGTTTCATGAGATATAAACACATATAACAACTGGAAATATACATCTTTAACCTGAGTCCTATAGTTCAGTTACCAAGATATAAAATTAAGAGGATAAAACCATCACTAATCTGTCTTCATGTGACAGGATTCTGCTTTAGTTCATTTTTTAAAAACTTTTTATTTATTCTGTTGCTCTTAGGTTAATCTAAGCTCATTTATTTTAAATAACCAGTTGGATTATCATTGTCTCTACTAACAAAACATCACGTCTAATATAAATAATCAAATAAATGCAAAAGTCACAACAAACCATGGCAAACTTACTAAAATAAAAACACAAACATGATAAGAATAACCAAGATATAGTTCCTAGGTAGAGCATTAAAGTCTGACAGATAAAAAAAAAAGGGTTGATCCTGATACAAGGGAAATAAACTGTTTAATACTACTCAGTACATAAAAAGAAAATTACGTTGTCTAAATCAAATATGTTATTTCTATCTACAGGTAGATTAAGAAAAAATAAGCCTTTCATTAGTTAACGTTCAAATCTAAAACACAGCACTAATACAGAGTAATTATATACCAAAATGAGAGCTACAACAAATTTGTTATTTTGTGAAAATAAAAATGCTGTAATAAGCAAGTAAATAAAACTAAACCATTGAACAAATCGTGATATTTATTGTAACCCCCCGAAGCTAGCTAAACGCACTGACCCAAAGCTAGCTTAGCTGCTCCAACCAGCAGGATTGTTCATTAGAAAATAACAGCAAGTCTTCCAAGTCTTTAACCGCCACCAAAACAACATAAAGATAGCAAATCAACACTTTACCCGAGTTCTTCTCTTTTACCACAAAGCAGGGGGAAAAAACGCGTTTCCTTTTTAAAATATCTCTTCTAAAGCCAGTCGTTCCGACCTTAACGCTGCCTGAACCAGAAACAAAACAATCATGGCGGGTGAATTTTTTCAAATTCTGTCAAGGTGACGCTGATTGGCTGCCTGCCACTACGACATCGGCCTGTGATTGGTGTTCTTACCTACCATACAGGAAGACATTTTCAACAACACTTAAAGTGACAGCGAATGATGCATAAGAAAATTTATTTGCTCGATTGGTACTTTGCTCCAGATGTAGATTGCGTAATAAAATGTTACATTTTATTATTTAGTATTGCTAAAAAAAAAATTTTTTATGTTTTATGATTCAGTCATTGCTAGATATATAAATATATATAACCACACATTTTATATATATATATATATCTGGATCCCAACTGTAGAAGTTCTCAGATGACTAGACAGTAGAACCATGTTAGTTAACCCTTAGCAAAAAGTAGTTTATTCAAGTATACTAAGAGTGCACTAATTTCATACTTCATAATACATCAGGCAGTGCACTTAGAGTTTACTAAAGTATATTTCATATACTTAACAATAGTACAGTCAAGTGTACTTGACAAGTATACTTCAAGCATACTTTAATAAACTTAAAAATGTCCCAATTTAGTTTGAAGAAGTATTACTTTTGTAATACTTCAAGTACACTAAAAGTACATTGTTCAGTATACTTTCTAAACTTATACTTAAAGGAATAGTACACCCAAAACATGATTAGCCTTCATTTTCTACTCACCCCCATGCTGAACAACACTCTGGAGTACTTTTTTGATATCTCAAAATGCATCTGGAGATCTGGGAGGCTTCTTGCTGTCTGCTGACATTCAAATAATGGAGGTCTATGGCGCCCGAGACAGAAAGGTCCATAAAAGTCCACAAAAAACGTGTCAATATTCCTCCATACTGCTCGTCCAATGTATTCCAAGTGTCCTGAGTGGGTAGCATCCAGAATTTACTCGAAACGAATTCATTTAGAATGTTTTTAGAGCATAAACAGTAGTGTATAGGATTTCCAGAAAGCGCGCACATGCGCGTTCACAACGCTACGGAAGCCGGCAGACCAAACCAGCGCATTCAGCTCGGCAAAGAACTCATGCTCTTCCTCAACACTGAAGTCCTCAGACATTTTTCTTTCGTTGTTTCTTTCTTTGCACAGGTAAACGGCACATTTCTTCTTCTACGCTTGCATTATTGGCAGAGCACACGCTGAATGCGCACTTTCTTCTGGTTTGGTCTGCCGGCTTCCGTAGCGTCGTGAGCGCGCATGTGCGCGCTTTCAGGAAATGCTATACACTACTGTTTATGCTCTAAAAACACTTCGTTTCGAGTAAATTCTGGATGCTACCAACTCAGGACACTTGGAATACATTGGACGAGCAGTATGGAGGAATATTGACACGTTTTTTGTGGACTTTTATGGACCTTTCTGTCTCGGTCACCATAGACCTCCATTATTTGAATGTCAGCAGACAGCAAGAAGCCTCCCAGATCTCCAGATGCATTTGAGATATCAAAAAAGTACTCCAGAGTGTTGTTCAGCATGGGGGTGAGTAGAAAATGAAGGCTAATCATGTTTTGGGTGTACTATTCCTTTAAGTATTCTTAATAGAATTTACCTCAAGTATACTACTTTTTACTAAGGGAAATGTCCAAATAACCTCCACAGATGCGGAACCACCAGGGAACTAATGTTAGACATCTAGGTGTTGACCTCAACAATGAACTGGATTGGATGAACAGCAGTGGTGCTCCTTACAGAGATAGGCAGAGCAGGTTCTACCTGCTGAGGAACCCAGTGAGCGAGAACTCCTGAGGACCTTTAACTTTGGTTGCATCAGCCATCTTTTAAGGTTCGACATGTGTAGAAGTTTATTAGCAACTAAATTAAGAGGGTCATCCATGTGATCCTTAGACACAACACAGCTGGAAAATGCCATTTAATTGACAGAGCCATTGGAAAGCTGGAGAACGCATTCAGGAAAAGACTGGAACCCTAGGCAGTCTTTCTCTCAGATGCTGTTAGATTGTAGAACCTTTTCTGCTCCCAGCAGACCAGATGGTGTTTAAAACCATGCATTTTTCTGATTAAGACCTGCTCAATATTGTTTTGACGTATGTTAATGTCTATAGTAGTTGACTATTGCAGTTTCTTTTGTTTGTTCTTTCTTCAGGGTCTACCCATCCATTAAACCAGGGTGTTTTTATAAAGCTAGATTTAATAATGTATTTTGTCTGTGGTTTCAAAGCCCACCATGTATCAAATATATGTGGACATTTATGCACTATTTTTGCATGTCACGTATCACTTTACTTGGATCTATAACTTTACTTGGATTTAGTTTTACATATGCATATATATACATACATACATATATATATATATATAAAACTGTAACTGGAGCGTGTAACAAAAGTAATTTCCCTCTGGGATTATTAAAGTATTTCTGATTCTGATATTCATTTCCAAAACACAAGCGATAGGAGAGGACTGGAGTTACCATGTTTACAATATTTTATCAGAAGGCAAGAAGGCTATTCCCAGGAGAATAGGACAGAGACAGCCCCCTAGACCATCATTAAAAATATTAGTGTGAAGAATGGTATCTCTCTTCTAAGCGCCTGTGTTGCCTATAAATAAAGGTACAGATTAATCATTTAACAGTTAGGTGATAAAAGGTATTAATGCTTAGAAAAATGTGTATGTTAATCAAATATTTGCTTCATTTAGTAGGTTTAGGGACCATTTTTCCCCATCAACACTCGCTTATTCAGATTTTTACTTGTTCAAATTTATGTCCAACATCACTTTCCAAATTTCTCCCCCAAAAAAGATTTGCAAGTTGCTTCTTGGATCTCTAGAGTAAAAACAAAACTGGTTTCAGGCTTTGTTGACATATTTATAGAGAAATCTAAACTTGCCTCAAGCTCCCTTTAGGCTGCATGGGAGGAGAAACAGGGAATAAAGATTGAGAATGGCGTTTTGGAGGAGGACCTGAAGAGGATTCATTCTTTCTCCATTAATATAAAACATCAGTTTATTCAGGTTAAGGTTAATTCACAGATTATTTCAATCCATCTCCACTGAATGCCATAGATATCAGTCTGCTGATGGATCGCTGTCTCATTTACTCCTGACCTAAGGTCTGACAGTATTGGTCTGGTGTTCTGGAGAAAAATAAATGAATAAAAAAGTGTGTGATCCGGATCCAGTGTATTAACAGGGTTATCTTTATTTTCGACTTTCTGCACCCCTATGGAAAGGACAGTTGCATATGGAAGGTATGTCTGACTGAGCGCATTGAGATACTCTACATAGTAAAATTATGATATAACTTCTTGGGTTGTGCCAATAAGTATTTCAAGATCCCCAACATGCAAGATGTTTTTGGCTGAATGTTACTTGTATGAGGTAACCGTCTCCCCAAGTTATGTTGTAAAAAAACATGTAATCCTGTCTTTTCTGTTTTGTTTGCTAATTATTTGTTTGTTGTGTCCCTGATTTTGTCTTTATTCCCTTATGTTGTCTATATTTTGCAAAATTAATAAGGAACTTTTATTTTTTCTTTTACATTAAAATAATTCAGTTTTACCTATGATTATCTATATTTACAACTGCAGATTTTTTTCCCTTTGATATAATTTTCTCCCGTTTTACAGCTTCACTTATAAAATATTATTTTCCTCATATTTTTTAGTCCTGGTTGTACAGTTGTGCTTGAAAGTTTGCACACCCTTCCATTAAAGACAGAACAAAATCAGCTGCCAGTAAAACAAATAGAAATTGGCAAAAGTAATAATTGAAAATTATAATATTAAAAGAAATGGAAATCATGATATAGTGCCTTGATCTTTTTGACCTTCTGCCATATCAGGCTTCAAACAAAGATATAACATTTTAATTTTTGGTGAAGAATCAACAAGTGGGAAACAATCATGAGGTGGAACAAAGTTTATTGGATATTTTAAAAGTAAAAAAAAATAAAATAAAATGAAAAAATTAGGTGTGCAACATTAACATTGAGTTAATACTTTTAGCGCCACCTTTTAATGCTGGCATGTCTGTCAGTTTTGCACAGAAGAGACTGAAATGTTTGCCCCTTCTTCCTCCAAACAGCTGGAGCTCAGACAGGTTGGATGGAGAGCGTTTGTTAAAAGCACTTTTCATTTCTTTCCGCAGAGTGTCGATTGGATTTGGTGTGGACTTTGACTTGGCCATTAAAACACCTGGATATGTTTGTGAACCATTCCACTGTAGATTTAGCTTATCATTTTGATAAAGACCAACTATCGCCATGTGTAATAAGACTGTCATAACAAAATCTGGAATAAAATACCCTGTAGGTCTGTAAACACAAGCTTGTAATCTTAAACAATTGCATTAAGGTAATTTCTATTTGAGCTAAGTTTCACTTAATGTTTAGATTTGGTAAAGTTTTAATTTATGTGTTAATTTCTATTATTATACTGACATCACACTTTGCATGTTTCATAAACTTTAGTTTAAAACTAAACCAAAAGTAAAATGCAGTGCATACAATTAGGAAAATGATTTCTTCCTTTATTTCAAGTTAGTGCAGTGTTTTACAAACCCCACAATAGTTCTGGCAGGACATCTCAAAACCAAAACTGATACTCAAATAAAACTGGAATTAACATAATTTTTACATTAAAGTAAGATATGATCGAATTAAAAACATGCAGAAATATGTGGGGAAACTTAAAAAGATGATAAAATCCAACAATTATGTACATAGAGATGAGATGAAGTACATGAATCCAATCTGTGTTTTTACAGGTACTTACAAGATAAAATTACAATTTTTCTGTTAAATAAAAAACTTGGTGAGAAAGCTTTTCAACTTGTTTATTTTACAATGCAATTATTGCATTACGCTGAATCTGCAAACCTGCAAAGCTGAGAGTCTTTAGAGTGGTCAGAGTGTCTGCTCAGTCCAAAAAGAAAATGTTGTTGAACTGTGTTGCACAAAGCCTCTTTACTTCCTCTGAAATTAAAATAAAAACAGGAGAAGGTTGGGATCATTACAGCATATTCTGGAAAGAAAATTCAAATGTACATTTCCTGGTGGTGAAGACGTACCATTTACTTCAATGAGATTGGCATTTTTTTGGTTTAAGATCACATACAGCTCTCGCTGGTCGGACTTCTTACCGACAACCCAGTAGTCGGTCATAGCTTTCACGATGATTTCCTCGTCTTCATCAACCCTAGGAGGCAGATTAGCAGAAATAAGAGAATTTAAACAGTTTTTAATTGTGGTTATACTCAGACTTCTTGATGTTTTATAAAATGTGCTTTATGAGTGTCATTCTAGAAGTCAGTTTCTAACATTTTAAAATAAATAATTTAGAGGTACCCCTATAACCTCACAGTATGTAATTTTGTTTATTTAGCTAAATCTGACACCTGCCAAAGAGTTGGTGAGCAAAATAAACTGAGGTGTCAGAGAAAAGTGTTGATGTGAGGCAGACGGTGATCATTTCTGTGCAAAGTCGAGACAAAGCGGCTGTTTTAGCGCATCTAAAGAACTTCTAATAATGAAACAAACCATGGAAGCTTAAAAGTCCTTTAAGATTTGTTTACAAGAGCTTAAGTTACTTTTAATGCAGCAAAACAACATATGTTTACTTTAATTCAAGGCATTGCTCCCTTACATGCACATGAAGTGAAAAGGTGGAGTTTCTCCTATCTACTTTAACAAACATCCCATTAAGTAATAAAAAACATTTCATAAAGCTTTGTTACAGAAAATGCTGTACCTCGCAAAGTCACAGTTGATGTCGCCCAAAATCTTCATGAGGTCAGGGTGGACTGAGGTGAGACACACACTGGCGGTTTTTCTCATGTGAATAGTGCTCTTCTCCGCCAGATTCATGTGGTTAAAGTAGATGAACTTAAACTGGGGCTCCTTCTCCGGCCTACAGGAACCAGATGAACAAAAACATTTCAACCGTGGATTACAGCTCCTCTGAAACTGGAATGAATCAGTTGCTTAATTCAAACAAGCCCTGGGTTTCTATCCATAGGAGGAGAAATTCAGGAATGATGTAAAATACCGGCTGAGGAATTTGGAGCCTTGTTAATTATTCAGTGCATTCTTTACCAAGTTGATTAGAAAGGAGTCCATCAGATTGCAAAAGCCGGTCTAAGATTACGGATCAGGAGCTAGCTGCCAGTGCAGCGGACCCGTCATTAATGGCATGCTTGTGTTACCTGGAACCATGATCTGCAGTAAGGTTAGAGTTCTGTTTGCTGCTGCCAGCTAGGCAGAGCTAATGTTGACAGCTAATGCATCATTATCAGCTTCCTGTTGCTCATTTAATCTAATCTTAAATGTCATCGGCCTTAATGGGGCGTTATTTATAGAAAAAGCTAACTGCTCAGCCTTAAAATAATTGAATTAAGAATGTATTGGGATGATGTCATGTAAAAACAATCTTGCACAGTTTCAGGCTAAAGTTTGAGCAGAAAAAGGTTCTTCCTCTAAAGGTGACCCAGATGCAAGCAGATGTAGGTTTTATTCCTAAACACAGAATACTTACCTTCTGGGGAATAATGATAAAACATTCAGCTACCCAAGTGTTTATAGTAAACAGCAAGGAAAAAATGTTTTTTTTTTTCCCTCGTTCACAAAGGATCTAAAACTACACATACAGGCTAAAAAATATGCAGATACCAACTGATTCCTTTTGAGCAAATTGCTGGTAACCTTTAACTTTCTGCAGTTGGTATAAAGCTTCTGGAAAAACATTAATTTGATGTCCGACTAATCTTCCTGTCAGGAACCAGAGAGTTTAATCAAATGAGTTAGTCTGATGAAACAGACAGTTTGAAGGGTTTTCAATGGTTATTCCAAAGGATCAACGTTAGCCTGCGATAACCATCCAAGAAGCAGTGATGATGTGGGCTGGGAGAGCCTTCCTGTTGGCATCACTGTGCAAAAACTCTCCTCAACTGATCCAAAATATTACCCTTAGATAACCATTATCAGTTATTTAGCTTTGGAGTCTTTTTCCTCTGGCAAACTGAATCTGGGGTAGAACCGCTCTTTCTCAGCTCGGGCCAAAGCCTGACCTCAGCTCCAGCTTCACTAACATTGGAACTGTTTCAGTGCAAAACCGTCAGGGTGAGGCTCTCTAAATGAAAAGATCCAACTGCTAAGTGTGGTTATAGCAGCAACATGGTGAGGGTCCACAGGCACGTTACACAGGGTGGATGAAATCACCATGGGATATGGTGACCTCCACCATTTACCAGTCCTGGATCTTAAACGTTTATCCTCTTGTGACACAGATTAGGATAAATCTGTTCAAACTTTTAAACTGTGCCAACAGGTCTCTCTGACAAATGAGAACTTGTGTCTCACTGAAAGTAACTGTATTAAAAAAAAAAGTTTGATAATAATAATAATAAACTAAGATTAACTGATATCAGCAGCAAAATGCTTTAATTTTAGACACCATTATATGCAAAATAATGACAAATGATAAAAACTAGTTTAGTAATCGATGGAGTAGATTAAAGGTATAGTGGAGGATGTTCTTTTTCCATCAAAATAAGTGGTCCTCCTAATTTTCAATCATTCTGTTGATATGTTTACGTAACGCCGTCCTACGTGCTCGTCCCCATTTTCCCTTACTGGTGGTGAGTCTGACATAGGAAAAATTTGCTTACTTCTTATGGAAAGTAAGCTTGTATGAGCATTGCAAACAGCAACTTTTAAACAGAGGATGCACGAGGAGAAATGGGCTTGTGCACGCTCACACTCGTTTAATAGGCGTTCCCTCTCAGGAGTGGGTACAGGTTGAGTATGTGAATTTTTTATTTATTTTATTTACAAAACCACACTAAACCTTTAACCTGAAAATGTTCAGACTATACTTTTAAGACGGCCTATGACAGAAACCAAACAATTGAGTCAGTCAGAGCTGGCTCAGGGATTCTTAACGGCTTCTAAGAGGATCGTTGTTTGCTGCTAATAAAGCTCATTTATCAGACAATGTTTACTTTTCAGGATATGTGGATCACAGAATATCCACAACAGATAAATTCACCTTTTCATTGTTAACATCTTTACAAATGTTTTTCTTATTATGATGGAAAAATGAAAAGCTCAAATGTCTTTAAAATCCCCAAATCAATAAATAATTTATCCTGTGGATCCGGATGCATAAACCTCTGACTGAAGCTTAATTTGTGGAACGCAAACTTTTTGATGCCAGGACAATTTATGAGTCAGTTTATAACAGGACATCAATTAGAAGCTCATAGATCACATAGAGGTTTTTAAGATGGTTTCTGATTCTTTTCAGGACTAAATTAAATGTCAGAACAACGTGGATGACTGATACTGTTCAGAAGATGAGGACTAACTGAGAGATCTGCACTGACCCAGAAATCCTGCGGTTTATTGTGAACTGTTCACATATATCTGATGCCAGCAGAGTGAGCTGGGGGCCCACCAAGCTGTCCAGCTGCTCACAGAAGTCCCTGGTCAGCTCAACAGAGGCTGGTGAAATATGGTTAGAAGAAGAAAGTCAGTTCATTTTATGAAGAAAAAAAAAGTCTTAAATGTGATAAAAATCGAAAACAGTTATAAGAATAAAGGTTTAAACTTACCACTGATCATAAAACAAGCAGCAGCGCTCATCGCCTGCAAAGGAAAACCAAAACATAAAACACGTTGGTACAGGTTTCATGGAGAATCTAGGTCAAAAAGGTTAAAAATTCACACTAATCTGATGATAAGCACTGCGGGAAATGCTTCATTTTAAAATTGAGCCATCTAATCCAGAAAAACCCATCAACAGAGAGGAAAATATTTAATCCTAAATCTAGTATAATAAAAAAGAACTAAAATCCCCTCCATTACAGATTAGTTTAGAAAATCATCCATGAATTGACACAAAATATGAGCATACAGTAGGAACTTAAAAAAAATAAAATAGAACAGAGACTGGTTTATTTCCACACACCTTATAAACGATGAGATGCAGCTCTTCGTAGCCATCCTCTGCACTGACAAATATTTTTGGAAATCGGAACTTAGCCTCTGGATCTTTAAGGTTAGTAGGTCCTGTCAGAAACCTGAGAGAACAAATGGAGACCAGGGAGTGAGACCTTTAAGGCGATTTTTAATTTAACATGAGTTTATAGTTTTATAGACATCTGGAGGCTTTAAAGGAGGAAATATTCACTGATCTTTAAAGTCCAGAATCTAAACAGGTCTGGGCACCGTCTTAATCTACAGCATGAGCTTTATTTTAGGGCGTGTTTAGCTGAGACCTGAAGGCAACATAATGTTGCAACAACAACAAAAAAATGGAACTTTACAGATAATTAACTGGAACAAAAAATGAAACTTTTTATGAGCTTTAATGAGTTATATCAAGAGGCAAGCTACTGTTAGCCTAGCATAGCCGCAGACATTTCCCTCAGCCAACATTAGCATATTTTTTCAGCAGTTGGACATAGAAGAGTCAACTGCACCCCCCACTTCCCAAACAAAGAACCTCATGTTATCATCAGCTGTGCGGTCAGATAGGAAATAATTAAGAAGGAAAGTTAAGAAGTTCACGTAATATAAAAAACTTTTAGACCCCCCAAAAATAACCTGACTATGTTATACAAAATTTACTAGTTGTTAGAACAGATATCCAAAAAAAGGCGGTCAATTTTTGAGGAGAAAAAATAAAAAAAATAAATCACCCCCATTAATTTTCTCTTCTTACCAAACTGTTAAAACGTTTAGCATTAGCCAAACAATTACATTTTATTTTATTTTTTAGCCTAAACAATGTGTTTGTCTTTGTAACACACAGGGCCACACTACATGGAAACTAGAGACTGACATTTTTTCGGGAATCCCCATGGGATTCCCGTGGGATGGGGGTCAGTATTAGTAACGATCACGTGATTGGGACGGTACAAGATTAAACATTAACGGGAGCAGACGGGAGTGGGAACAAACCAATAGTAACTAAAAAAAAAAAACTAGGATCGATGCCAAAAAATAAAATAAAATAGAAAGAAAAAAAATCCAGTACTAGCGCCGCTATTTTGTAGTTTTTTTCTTGAAGCCTACACTATAATGCAAAAAAAACTACACGACCCAAAAACCATTTATAATTATTATTCCTTTTACTTTAACTGACCTTTACTAGAGTTAGAAACAGGAACTTAACTGACCCTTCATAGAAATTCAGATTCAATGTATCGGCAGAAATCTTATTGAAGACAACAAGAATGGGAGTGGTGCAGGAGAGCGGGAGTCATTCTGAATGGGAGTGGGAGTAATTTCACCAGGAGTGGGACGGGACAGTATTTAGATTTCTACTCTGGCCCGGGATCGGGATGGGACACTGTGTTTTTCTGTGGGAGTGGGACGGGACAGGAGTGAAAATCTACTCCCGTTTCAGTCTCTAATGGAAACACACAAAAAAAAGAAATTGAGAGACAAAGAGAAAAAAAAACAATTTAAGGAAACCCTGTACTGAACCGGACCCACAGTAAGAGAAGGAAGAAGAGAAAATTTTGTTTGCCGTTAGATATTTTGATTGCATCTTGGCAGATAAATTTCATCCTGCTTCGATGATACATTTTCTTCTGAATGTTTAGGTGTTTTTTATTTTTCATTTTATTGTAAACACTTAGTTGAAGCTTGTAATTAAATATTTAGTAAGGTTTTAGTTAAAAATTAAAAACGCTTCTTAATTGGTTTGTTGATAGAAAAGAAAGAAAAAAAAAAAAAAACTGTCTCACAGTCAAATAATTGAATATATAAAGTGGCTCAATCTAGAATCAGATTTCCAGTTTCTAACATTATAACTCTAGCAGTATTTTTTATGAAGCAGTGAGGAACAGATGAGAGAGTCCATCATTCCGCCGATTCAACAACTGTTATGACTCTGAATCTATGAGGAAATGTTCAGTCCTCTGAAAAAACACCAACAGTTAAGAATCCAAAATGTTTGGATAAACCTGAACAAATTGGTTTTAAATCTTTCTTGATTTAAGAGTTTCCATGAAAACTATTAAAGTATACATGTCATTACAATGAAAGCTTTAGTCCAGGCCAACAGAAGTACAATGGTTGGAAAATGTGTTTTCCTTACTGAAGAACAGATGAGGCTAAATCCACTGGAACACAAATAGTGTAAATTTTCACAAATTAAATACCGAGAAAACACCTGCATTATGATTGAAAGGCTGATTTTACACCAGCTGAAAGGAATCCAAGAGATGAATTATAACCTGCCTGCTTTGTGATGTACACAGATGACACTGGCAGAATAAATAAAATCACATTTCTGCCAGATTACAGCACTGCAGGAGGCAGGATTAAGGATAAAGGAGGACTTACCTCCCATAGTGCAACAGATTTCCTGTGACTTCAGGCCTCAGAGGAGAGTCTCTACCAGCCAACTGCAGAGGGACAGAGAGACGAATAAAAAAGGTTTCAGAAATCATGTTATTTTAGAAAAAAATAATGTTTTAGATCCTGATACAGGATTCAAAGGTTTCGGAACAAACTAAATTCATTGTTACATTCTAGTGTCTCTGGCTTCTTGTGATCTGTTCAAATAATTTAGTCCAATGAATTTGTTTACTTTAGCACCTTGCAAAAGTTTTCAAACCCACTGATATCTGAGCACATGTAATTAGATCATCTAGTATTAGTACATTTTGGAAAGAAAAGAATTATAAATGGACGGCAAACTCATCTCTCAGCCATTAAACTCACACAATTCTTTAATTATCTGAGACTGAATGAGTGTCCATTTTCTGTAAGCCATAATAATCTCTTAAAAAGTTCAAATTCAAAAGTTAATTTTCTAAAATGGGAGATGAGATGTTTAATTTTTTCACAATATCCAAAGTTTGAGTTGATCGTTTCCATTTCATGAGGTCATCATCCTACTTATGGTGACCAGGCTTTTCGCAAGGAATTATTTTATAGTTTGTACACCTTGGTGTAGCATCTATTTAGGCTTTGCAGGTCGTAGGTGGCTAAAAATTTAAAATTTAGGCTCTATGAAGCTGCATTTCCTGCATTCTGAGGTGGATTTTGGTTTCTTTTTTTTTTTTTTTCCACCCTTACTTTTTTCTTGTTTTTGGGAGTTTTTTTTGTTTGCTTGGGGTTGGATTTTTCTTAGTGAGGCCTTTGGTTTGTTTCTTGGTTTGTTTCAACCACCCGGAAGTTTTATTGTTCGTTTCCCCCGGCTGTTGTTTTCGGCGGCAACAAAGTTTGTGCTGCTTCATTTCTGATGCTTGTCCATATTAATGTTAGACATCCAGTAAAGTGTGTTCAGATGCATCTGATGCTTCTGCTGCTCCTGTGTTCACTGACAGAGAGCGGATTTGCTATATTTGCTGTGATCAGTGGGTAAAAAGTAGCTTTAATATTTTTATGTGAGAAAGTCCACCTGAAAACATGGTCTATGCAGTCAGTTCATCAGGATTATGATCCTTTCTTAAAAAAGTATTTCTCTATTAGAGCCGCTCAAACCTCCACATACTGCGTTAGGCCCTCCCCTGCTGTTGGTGGCGGCTGGAAGTAGATGTTAGTGTTTTTCAGGTATGTGACTCAAACTGCAGGCACCACAATAATAAAAGAACACATTTTGCTGGCAGGTTTGGATTTTTTAAGTTAGTTTAGGCATTAATAAAATTTTCAGTTCAGGTTAGGGTTAGGTGTAGGGTTAGGGTCAGCAGCACTATCTGTCTCCCTGCCTGCTACCAGATAAGCTCCTCTCATTGGTTGATGTCATGCATCAAGCAGCAAAAGTTCTAATTTTCCAACTCCAGCTTTTTTTGCCTGTGAAATTTTTAACAGAGTGATTTTTTCAGAAGAGAAAAAAGGGGAAATTTCTCATTTTTGACAATGTGCTATCTAATAGCCTGATGGTGACCCATCTCAGCATCTAACAGAGTTTCTCATAGGATGGTTCTGTATTTGTTGTTTCCATTAAACCTTGATCAGCTTCCACGTCGCTGCTGAGAAACTTCCTAACAGCAGAAACCTTTTTTACCTTAGAATTTAAACATTTTTGGTTGAATCGATAAAATGCGATAAAGTTTGCCAGGCACAGTGACACAGTTACACTTCCATCTACCTCAGGCTCCGAATGCCTGGGAAAAAGAGACGTGGTCAAGTATTTGTAAAGGATCCTCATGTCGTCCTGTTCCAGCCCACTCCTGCACAAACACGGAGACAAAAAATAGAACCAATCACTTTTAAACCATTAAAATAATCATTAAAATGCTTCCTCTTTTGCAACAGAGAGCATATCACTTATACAGTAATAATTAAAGAACCTTTTCCCTGTCTGTAGAAGGTTTTCTGTGAATTCCTTTAGTTGACAGCCATGTATTTACCTACGGATTATGGAGGCTAACATTATGTGACTAGTCAAACCACAAAGAGGATTAGGTTCATGTCTAGTACCACCTCTGTTTATTCAGTGTTTAATTATTAGTTTACACACTCTAATATTGTGATTCTACCATTGTGAGAAGCTGCAAATATGCAGTGTTTGTTCTTAGAGGAGTGGGAGCGGACAATATTCACAGAGACTAGATTAGTTGGACAAGCTTGCAAAGTTTTAAGCATTGGTACCAGATAAGCTGGTCGTTATAGAGGAAGGACGTGTATTTGATGAGGCTGAGGCTCTCCTCCACTCTGTTAACAAATGACTGAATCTTCAGGTAGGTCATCTTGTCCAGCGGAAAGAAGCTGATGCCTCCGAATACATCCAGCAGGTCACAGGACTGCAAGTGGAGCGTCTGCAGATACTGGAATGCCCAGAGAGAACACGCAGACACATACAGAGACAAAAAAAAGCAAAGAAACGGATTAGTTTACAAAAGCTTGTTTACAAGGCAATAAAGACAGCAGACTAAGCAGATCTTGACCGGTCGGCTGAAGAAGCTTCTGCATCATTAAAAGGATAAGATATCCATCTGACAATCAAGGTCAGATACAGAACACCGTAACGTCTACTTTCCCTCCGTGTGTACATTACACATCGGAGAGGGAAGCCTGGATCCACTTCGGGTGTTTCCTAATTAGAAATGAATTTTTAAAACTTTTCTACAGTGTTTAATCAAACAGTTCTGTTGCTGCTGAGGAAGGAACGTATAATGCGGGTCGGGAAGGACCAAGAAATTAAACACTACTGCAAACAGGTCCCAACTGTTTACAAAGGCACTAAAGGAGCCACCTGAAATAATCATCAAATACTCAGAGAGGATCTCAGTGCTTGTGAAAACACCAGCTGTCAGGCTCTGGTGACTTTTTATGGAAGCCATGGTGGAGTTAATTTGACACACTGTGCTAAAGACAATATGTACAGTCAAAAACAAGTCAAAACATAAATACACCTAGCAACAACATCCAGTAGAAAAGAGTCATTGGACAGATGTCAGCGATATTTACCCTGTAGAAAAACTTTTCAAGCTTCTGAATGAGCAGCTCCACTCCACCCGCTTCCATCGCTCGACCAAAGGTGCCGTTAAATAGCTGAAAAAGAGAAGTCATTGTTAAACTCTAAGCACATCTGAGGGTTCAGGTTATCAGGATATTAAAGTCATAGCTATAACTTTTAATCAAAACGATCAACTTCTCAAAAATATGAGAAATACGTCTAGAGGTGCAAAATAAAAGCATCCATTTTACTGAAAAAAAAGGTTTAAAAACAGCAGGTTGCTTTATAAATTTTGACGGCTGCATTAAATATTTACATCGGGTTGTGAAGCCAAAGTCAGCATGAAAGGATTCTGCACCAATAGGAAAGCAGGTTAAAGTCATGTGAGAGATTTCTCCTTGATAGAGCTGGCTTTTCTCTGAGTTACGTTTCCCAGCCTCCTTCTGATCACATTAAATTGTAGCCCCTCCATTCTGTTCCTTCACCTTTCATGGGGTCAACAATAGGAACACTGTCCAGGTTAGATCAGTAACTCCAAACTGCTGTGGTGAATCTGAATGGCGTTCAGCCTTATGGACACCAATAGAAGAAGAAGAAGGAAGGATGTTTGCTTTACAGAAAACAACCATTTGACAAAAGAAACAAACGACTGAAACTCTCCATTAAAATGCCAAACCTGCGAAGGTGTGAACATTAGCATGTGTCACACAAATACAGGTGAAGAAGTAATGCATTTTTCCAAAACTCTGTGAGGTGGGCTGTACCTTTATGTTCTGTCACACAAAGGATTGTCTTAGCAGGGGAGCTTCCTGTTAGGGATGCAACGGTTTATGAAAACCGTCCGAACTGTTCGGTTCGACTGTCTCGGTTCGGTTCGCGTGTGTTTTGTTCGGTTCATGCGCTGCTCCTTTTTCTCATAGGTGAAGCGTTTACACTCCAGAGCAGAAGGTGGCGGTACTGCGACCAAAGCCAACCACCAGTAGTAAACAAGAAGAAGTGAAGCAGCTTAACCGGGCGTAGCAGAAAAAAAATCAGTTGTTGTGGAGAATTGTGTGGGTATGGCGAGTGGGAAAGAACAGGAGTTGGAAGACGCGCCAGCAGCACTTTATAGGTCTGCTGTATGGGAGCGCTTTGCATTTAGAGTGACCTACGATGACGGCGGAAAGAAAGTTGAGGATAAAAGTGCAACAGTGTGCAAGCATTGTGCAACACGTTTTGTTTATGCTAACAGCAACATGTCATGCTAACCCCGAAATCCCACATACTCCGTCAGCGCTCTGCCCCGCTGCGCTCCAGACCGGCTGCTCAAAGCAAAGCCTACAGCCTCCACTGGCTGTAGGAGGTGGTAGAGGGCATGCGCCAGATGATTAAGTTCAAAGCAGCAAAACATACGGAAATGATCCATGGTTTCCGCGAATCATTAAAAATAATTACAATTCATAAATTTTTTTTTTTTTTTTTCATTAATTTTTATGGGATTTCAGTGTAACAATCAACATATACAGAACTGAACCGAAAACCGTGACCAGAAACCGTGAACCGAACCGTGGATTTTGTGAACCGTTCCACCCCTACTTCCTATGCTTTATGAACTGGTGATAGGAAGTATACTGCTTCCCCTTCCTAGCTCCTTCCTAACTAACAGAACTATTCTGATGGAACTAATTATTATGCACCTCTACCTTCGCTTGAATGTCCTCCCTGATTTTCAACATTGGAAACAAGCCCCAAATTAAAGCCAAAAATCCCAAACAGGAAACAAATCGACGGTGAACATGTCAAGATTTTAATCAGTGACGACTTAAAAAAGAATAGGGGCTTAGAAGCTACGCAGATGTTCCCACATTTCTTCTGAACAGGCACTATGTGTAAAGCTGCTGCTACACTGCAATTTCCCAGCTTGGGATAAATAAAGTACATCTATCTATCTATCTATCTATCTATCTATCTATCTAAAACACATTTGGTAAAGTTAACTAAAGGTTAGTATTTGGATACCTGGCAACCGGCAGGCGAACAGTACGGAACGAAAGCGACTGAGACGAGTTAAAGTTGTAGCTTTCACCTTCAAGGACGCAGCGTTGTTAATGCGAACTAGAATCATATATTTGGTGATTGATCAAGATTAACAAATTTGAAAAAAATATCAAATTGTCTAATAATTTACTAATCAAATTGTTTCCTGCTGTAATAGTACAGACTCTAAAACTTGGCACTTGCTGATAGAATAACCTACTTACAGCAGTAATTAAGACAAAACTGCATGGATACAAAGCAACATTTTAAAAAAGTATAATATATCTTACCGTAACTTAAAAAAAAAAAAAATAATTGTTTATTAATATATTTGTAAAATTAAATTTGCATGATCGGATATTATTTACCCTTTAATTACTCTGTCATATGCTATTAATTTTAATTTGTGCAATGATCTTTTTCTTTATTCAAATGTTAGCCCTAAGGTGAAGCAGCCTCTGATGCAGGAATAATTCTTACCTTGTACATGCTGTAGCACTGCCGAACCACTGCACCATAAACCGTATCCTACAAGGAAAACATGGTGGAAAATTGAAATGAGAAGGTTAGGAAAAAATTGCATCAATAGGTAAATGAATAAAATGAATTAAAAGTATCTGTTTTTTTGTGTGATTCCAGTGCTTCTTAAGCAGCAGATTAATTATTAAAGTGATTCTGATTAACCAGCTCCTAATTAAGACCCACTGCTACAGTCAAGTTGAATTCTAACAGATTTTGGTTTTAAAGTATTTTTATTCAGTCAACATATTCTCTCACTGAAAAAAAATCAATTAATGCTTTTGGATTGATAGTAACAAAGTGAATCTAAAAATTAGCAGAGCGAGCTAAAAATTCGGGAGATGGTACAGAGGGCCTTCAACACCAAAGGTTTGAAACTCTCTCCTGGAGATAAATCATCATAAATCTGGAAGGTTCATTAATCCCAGAGAGGGTTTGACTTTTTAAAAGGGTACTAATAATTTAAAATATGCCCCTTTTAAAAACTTTTTTTAAAATCTTATTTTTACTCAATAAAGAGCAGAACATATCCTGGACAATAAGAACCTGATAATAATATCCTATCACATGTATTTAATCTATATTTCTGCTTTAGTCTGTGGGTCAAACAATTTATAGTTAAGATATATTTATTTGCAACTAATAATTAATAAAACCCTCGGTCACCTTTCACCACTAGAGGTGCTAGACCTGTAAATTCAATTTTGGTGCCCTGAGAGCAAAAAGCAATTCTGAAATATCACAAAATGAAAGAGATTCCCTCGATGTTTTGGAATCTAATAGCAGAAAAAAAAAGCATAAATCTCAACAGAAATAAACATTTATTGCTTTTTTTTGTCTTTTATCAAAGTAATACAATCATTTTGTTTTTGGTTTTTTTGTTACAGACCTATGATACTTAAACTGAGGTAATTTTCTCAGTTCATCCGCAGCCCTTGCCTTTTTACAAGCACCAACTCACAAGTATTTCCTCTTCTTGATACTCTATCGTTGGAGGTTTGCCATCTTTGTTCGGCTTCTCAATCATTGGGTTTCGAACAACCTAAGGAAAACATAAACAAGAAAATAAAAACACTACACAAAGCATTAAAGTTACTAAAGATGGAAACAAGTCCACAGCGATCAAGAAATCTTTAAATGTTAATTACCATGACTATCCAAAAATGTTCCTCTGGCTCAAAGAAAAACTGCCGATTCTTCTGTGTGTGCAGAGATTTTGCTGGTTTTGTTGGACAGAAAGTCCTGAAACACAAAAGGAAGGGGAATGGAAAAATATAGAACAAAAAACAAAGCTCCTTTGTTCTCTATAATAGTTCTGATATGCGTCAGTGAGCAAGCACACACTAATTAAATAATTTCCCTGTTCTGTCAAAGATCACTTTTCATGGATGAAAACTACACTTTATGGCTACATTCAGCATTAATGCTCAATTCTGTTTATGTTTTGTGAAATCTGTTTCTTTTGCGTGGTCGTTCACATTTGAAAATATATGCGACTTGCATGTGATCTCCCGAGCAGTACAGCACGCAATGTCATCACAAGCTAGCCTGCTCTGTGTTTAAGAAAGTAAACATGGATGGTAGCGCTGGAGCGCATCTAGTCATCTTTCCTAGCCTCAGCAGGGACATTAACAACACAATCTTTTCTAGATCTTTTAGAGGCTGCAAAGGACATTTAAGTGACTAAACATAAAGCTGCATCTACCATGAAATAATAATAGAACTTTATTGATCTTACACTGGAGAAATTTACCCCTGCATTACCCCATCCCCTGGGGAGCAGTGGGCCGCCATCATGGAGTGCCCGGGGAGCAAGTGTGGGGCTAAGAGTTTTGCTCAAAGACCCAGAATGCAGGAATCAAACCAAGTACTTGCAACTTTGTTAGAGCACCAGTGCACTGCTCTAACCACTAGGCCAAGACTCCCCCAAGAAAGAAGGTCCTACTGAGATTTAAACTTAGATCTCTGGATTCAGAGTCCAGAGTGCTAACGATTACACCATAGAATAGCGTAGCTCAAAACATATCCCAGTGTTAAACTGATCCAGTCAATGAAGAGACCTAAATCCATCTAAGAATTTGCAGCAATACTTAAAAGCTGATTTTCAGACACTTCATTCAGTCTAATGTATCTTCAGGCATTTCCCATAAAAAGTATTAATTTTACCTTGTGAACTGAACAATTGCTTCACAAAGGCCCACATTTCGGATTTTCTCATTCTTCTCGACCTCACTCGGGTGGTAAAACAAAATCTTTTTCTCTTCCTAAGTGGAAATATTTAAATGAATTAAAATCATTCAAAAACAAGATAAAAGGACGTCATCCACTGAAAGTCCTGCTCACCTCTCCTTCGCGTGGTCCAAGCGTAGGGTTATAAATGAAAAAACTCAGAAGGGATTGTGTGAACTGTTTCTCTTGCGCTCCTGAGGCCATTTTGGGACTGAAAAAAGGCACAAAGACAAAAAAAAACAAAAACCTTCAGTTTCAATTAGGTCACACCAGTACAATCTCTGAATCCTTCTTACCTTATCATTAGCATTAGTGTAAACTGTATCTGGGTTTCCTTTCTTCCAGTGACAATCTGGGTACCATGCCGTTTGCCTACAGGACAAAATAATTAAATAGAACTTCTAAGCTTCATCTCTCATTAAAATGCAGTGAGATGTTAGTCAGCACCAAAGCTCAGCAACCTTTAAAGAGAGACTTTTTTCCCTTTAATTCATTTAAATAAACATGGTTAGAGTTCATAGTTTGTTTGATAAATATCTACAATAAAAAGTTTGTTTGAATTTTTTACAAAATCACAATTTGCTTCATATATATTATGCTTAAAAAAATGGGGTGTAAATCTTCTGCAAAACCATGATAGCTATATGTTCTTCTATTGGATGATATTTGTGTAAAATGGTGTAAAATCAATAGAATAATAAAGTGCTGTATGGAAGAAAACCAAAAACATTAAAAGGTCAGTACATCAAAATAAGTAATTCAGTGATTTCTAAGTTATTGGCTTTTAGTTGGTTCTTCAAAATCTTAACAGATTCCACTGACCTCAAACTAAATAGCAGATGGTTCAAATCACCTGCTAAGGATATACTGATGTAAAAGGAATGAGATGTTAGCTGATGCTTAACTGTTCAAAGCCCAATAAGTGAGAATAAGATCTTAAACTGTTATCTGGAGTCAATGGGGAGCTACAGAAGCAGCAGCATGATATAAGAAAACCTAATGTTTGGTTACAACTCTAGCAGTAACCTCTTGTCTGTACGTGATTTTAAGAATAATAATAATAATTATAATAAAAAAAACATGAGGAAACCAGACCCAACATGACCATCTGAAGTAAAAGTCAAAATTTAACAGAATTTCTGCTTAAAAGGCCGATTGACCAAATTCTGTACATTAAACTTGTATGTTTTCTGGAAAATAACAATAATATCCGTGTTATCTTTATTATATATTTTTCCTACTTTATACACAGTCTGATCATTTCTCTAAGACATGAGGTTTTGATACTTAATTTTGCTTTAGAGATAAGTGCAAATAATCAGTTTAGGAGAAATGTGAGACATCTGTCAAAGTCCTTAGCGTTTTTCTAAGCAGCTCTAGATGTCAGAGTTTATTATCTTAATTTTAGATCTCCAAAGAGGGAAAAATCTAACTTTATTCGAAAATAACTGCTTTCTAAAAAAAGACTGATCTCCTGTAGTTTGCTGTTTGATGCTTAAAGTCTATAAAAGAGTGAAGCTGACAAGCCGGCAAAATCTCACGAAAAGAAGAAAATGTACCAAAAAATGAGCGTCAAATGTCTTTCAAAGCCAGAGTGTTGCACTAAAATGTTACAAAGTGCATTCAGATGTTACAGAGTTAGAAACCTGACGAGAATCCAATAACTTCTTCCCATTATTTGTAGCTTAGCCACTGACACAGCTAGCAGAACCTAGCCAACATGCTAACCGGGTTACCGAACCTAACTTTACACGTTCGTTAAAAATTAAGTAAGCACTCACCTTCCAGACAATGCGACCCACACGTTCAGATGCACCTAGATATTGTGTAAATAAAGGAGAATAGGGGGGAAATAACTCACATCGCTCACATTATAGCACTTTTAAGCGTTCATTTCCTGCTTTTGACAGTGCGGGGTCACACACTCAGATGTCCGGGTAATGGGGACTTCCCACTAATTAAGGTTCCGACTGCAGTCAGAGTGTGTTGCACAAGTTGGTCTGGTGACATTACCAAAGGCACAATGAAGCCGATAGGACTTTTTTCATGGTGTTCTTGCTGTCTTTCCTATTAATTTTTTATGTTTAATTGTAAGGGGACGCGGGGCAGGTGGGAAGTATGGGGTTACAGGTGTACATACAAGTATGGATTAAGAACAGTGCATGGATTTGGGAACAGGAAAGCAGATGAAAAAGGTTGATGAGAAAATCCCCCTGTTTTAAATCAAACTATTAAAAAACCATGTTGTCTGGTTCAAGAAAAAATATTCTGTTTAAATAAGCACTGGGAAATCACATCTCTATCGTGATAACATAGGCTACATTTTGGACGTAATCTGCACAGAAGATTATCAAGCAGTAGGCCTATAGAATTAGCAACAGTTCAAGTTTTGTTGATCAGTCTCATTATTGCAGTTTGATTCAGCTTCTCCATCCGCTGCAGCTTTAATCAGGACTCAGGGGTCATCGCAATCAAACTCTGTCTCGAAGGCATAAGCTTGGATGGATCTCTTCAACTAAACATCAGAGGCGTAGCCAGAACATGTTTAAATTTTTTACTATAAGGAAGTCCACAGACTGTAGTTAAAAGCCTTCAGCTGATCCAAAATAATGCAGCCAGAGTTCTGATGAAAATGAAAAAGAGAGA
>NW_015151077.1:205139-206788 GCF_000732505.1 Cyprinodon variegatus | reverse complement strand
CAGACATTTCCTCCAGCAGGAGCTTAGCAGGCAGGCAACAGCAAGGCAATCTATCTGTCTCAGTGGCTCACAGCAGGGGTCCTCTTTATCTCAGTAGCTCATCAAGGCAGGTTTTCTCGTCCAGTCTGATTTTCAGCAGTTTGGTTCTAAAAGGTTCTGACTTGAAGGTTCTGTAGATCTGGTTCCCCCTGGGCCTTGGTTCTACACCACAGTGAGGATCGAAGTGGACTCCAGCTTAACGGTCAAGGGAGAGGAGGCAAAGAAAAAGAGATTCTGTGTCCTCTGTGGTTTTGGCTGTTCTCACACAGAGGGGGGTGGTTGGTCACATCTCTATGGCTTACCATGTGACTGGCCACTTGTGTGGAAATTAATCAAAGAAAACATAAATGAATAAAAACTCTGCTCATATATGTAGATATATGTCTCTTGATCTTTATTTATATCATTCTTTATCACAGACAGGGGGAATCTCTAAAGCCAAGAAACCATGCACCAGAAGGAAAGACACTTTGAAAGGTGGAGTTTAAGAAATAACAGAAATAAAAAATTTTATGAATAGAAATCATCAAAAATTCCTGGGAATAGAAGCTGCTATCAGAAACTCCAAAGATTGATAAGATTCCAGATGGCTTCTTTTGTTGGTAATACTCAGGACTTGACCATTTCTAGGAATTCTAGAGAAAAGTGAAACATAAAATTAACAAATAAAAATGTACTGTCAAATTTTGCATTACATGTGACACCAGGCTGCATTTATTCTTTCATATCTAGTTACCATATTTGCTGAAACCTACAGCTATAGAGAATCATGTTGAATATACCTAATTCAGGGTCGTAACATTAGAACAATAAATAAATTATTGTCAAAATTTACCACATTATGTGTAAACCTAATATCTTAATTCACTTTGCAAAAGCAGACATTTTGTTTTAAACACTTTCTTCACAATTAGAAGCATGGTAATGAGAACTTGCATCTAAATTTTGGTGAAATTTAAACCGCAAAGGTCAATGGGTTGGTAAAGAATAGTTGCATAGGTTTAACAATATTTCTAAGAATAAAATGGAAAAGTGTTGGTTAAATTTGTATTCATACCCCATAATAAACAGTTACAGTTTATTTGTGAAGCAAATTTTAGACAAAACATCACATAAAACTATAAAAAAATAGCACACAATAAAAAAAAAAAAAACATTTAAATGAAAGGCATATTTAAATAAGATAGTTTTAATTGCTTTCTAAAGTAGAAATATATAGATATATACATCTATATATATATTTAAAAAAAAAGTTAGTGAATTTTTTGGCTTTTTGCTGTTCTCAGGTAATAGATACAGTGTTAGAAGTGAACTAGGGAATAAATACTTGTACCTGAAAATCTCTTCTACATGTCAACATTTTTCACTTGTGTTAGACTTAAGCCTGGAAAAGTGTGTAGAACCCAACCACATGAAAACATCATCTCTAAAATGTCTTTTGTGCTTTTGAGTTTTTAATTTAGACAAACTATAAGACTACATATATGTTGTATATCATGTATAAATATATTAACCCTTAAATCTTGTTATCTTGTGTTTTTTTCGAGTTCCACTGTGGAGGGCTTTTTTTCCTACTAACTCAGCTCCTAACACAATGTTTTAAACTTGGC
>NW_015151077.1:201233-203253 GCF_000732505.1 Cyprinodon variegatus | reverse complement strand
GATAATCGTTTTCTGCTGCGACTCCCACACATATGGGCGGACAGGACGCAGGACTAATAGAAACAGCTGGACTGAACAGGTTCTGAGCATTACATGTAGCAAAGGTACAGTTGTTGTTACTCCGTGGTCACATTCGAGTGTAAAGGCAATCTGTACAGTCTCCAGTCTGTCAGCTCTGTGCCGCCATAGTGCAAAGATGTCTGCCTCCATACATTCCAGAGACCCACTCCTTTGTAATTATAAAAAAACGATTTCTAAGGCAAAGCAGACATAAAGATTGAGAAGTTCTGTTCTGATGATTTTAAATAACATACTAATGTATATGTAACATTTCTGTCAGTAAATCTAGAAATTCTTACACAGCTTTAAATAATACTTCAACTTTAGAATCATAAATGTTAAGCATCTTGGTTAAGTGGCATTTTGAGGAGCTGAGAAATATTTTTACGTACTTGAGCTCAGATTCTTCAAGGTAGCCACTATTGTCACCATCAAGGATCTTGAACACCTCTCGCACCTTCTCTGGAGGCGTTGTGGACAAGCCACATATCTTGAAGAACTCCTTATGCTTGAATGAGCCTACAGCTTTTCAAACAGACACACACATACATATAAACATCATAAACACACGCAAAGCAAGGTAGAGACAGGACTATGACCCTGAGAGTCACCTAGCTGGGGGCTGTTGGTGAGATTATACCAGCATGTGGCTGTTTTTCTTTTTATTTTATAGCTTACAGCCACATAAACTGTGCAAAACAAAACAAAATAATCTTTTTAGATTCTAAAATTAAGTCAAGAGCAGCTTTAGCTGGGAGGATATAGTGAAAAATAATGCTGCTGTTATCAGGGTTATACATTGATATGATGGAAATTATCTGTTGAACACTATATTAAATATATTATAGCATAAATCTGATCTGGTAGGGGAAACTGCATTGAATTAGTAACATATTGATATTAACTTAAGTCTAAATTCAACAAAGGGTTGTTTTTCTACCTTCAAAGGTGTCGACTGCCTTCTTAATGTCCTCAGGTTTAAGAATGTTGGTGAGTGACATGATGATCCTGTAATGTAAAAAAGACAGATTGTACTTTATGAACAGGACAACACAATCTCTGGCTCTGAAAGACACAGGAATATCATCGTTATTTATTTTTTTCTGACTCGTGCTTTAGGTGTTTCCTTTAGATCCATTTTGGTGTCACAATGGATTAACCTCTCAGTTGTATCTAGGTTAATATCATGATCGCATAACAATTCCTTTAGTGTCTGTTTAAAAAAATGAACACAAGTACAAATATGTATTTCAAATAGAAATAACAGTTATTTTAAATTCATAATTAATCTTCTTTTTTTCAATAATTCTGTTTGAATTCATAATAACTTTATGTTTTTTTGATTACATTCTCTCCAGCAGCTTATTAAAAAATGTAATGTCTGTACAGAATATTCCTGGTTTTGATGGTGCAAATAAATTACAAGCATGCAAAAAAGCCCAACAGAAAAATTAAACGAGGAAGCTGAATTCTCTGAGTTCTAACCATGCAATGTGCTTAAAAAGATTTAATGAATCCATCCTGCTAATAAAGACTTAGTAGAACCTAATAAAGTTCCTAGTGTTTTAAACCTGAATGCAAAGAATGACCGTCATCTTTAGAGTGGCATGCACTTAATCAACAGCTTACTGAAAGAAAAAAAAGACTGGTCTGGTCTGGTCTGTCCTTTACTATAATTTCATAAAGTTTTAGTGTATTCTCAAGAACGGACATAAATTACATGCATTTTTAACATGCGCTGAAGTTTAATATGCCTCAGCTAAAGCTCTGTGAAGCTGTGGGACTCCCCACTGGCAGCCCTTTTAAGTCCAGCTCCAACACAGCAGCAACAGCAGCATTAAAAGTCTGATAGCTGCTGACAGGTTTCTCATATATTTTACTCACAATGTTCAGATGGATGCCTGAGTTTCTGATGCGTCTGTAGATCAAATTCTCCTGCAAGCACAACAGACTGCTTCTC
>NW_015151077.1:196942-199253 GCF_000732505.1 Cyprinodon variegatus | reverse complement strand
CTCCCAGCTTACCCATAGTGATAGTTGAAGTTATCACAGGCTGTTTAAAAAGTGGAAATCTATGGAGAAACAGGAAATGTGTTTTATTGGGTTGTTCAACTGGAAAATTGTGGGTAAAGTCAGACAGAAATGGTTCTGAAAAAAATGTAAACTTTCTTTCATGATCAAATCCCCAGAACTAAATCCCATAGAAAACCTGTAATAAGCTTCTTATGGAAATGATTCAGGACTCTGAACAATGTAGAGAGGAATGAAAAAGGATCCTTTTACCCATGCGACCAGCTGTCCCATCAGCAGAGGGGAAAGTCTTGCCAGTATGGGTAATGAATTAATTAATCTTACTCAGACTGAAGGGTTTCCTTTATGAATACTTTGCACATCCAAACCAGGCTGAGGTCTACAGACACTCTAACCTTTGCTTTTCCTCATCTCTCCTGGCCAGCAGATTAGGCTGCCTCTACCTCTACATCCTGGGTTCACAGGTAACATATCTGCTTTACCCTGAGGATAACTAAGACATTATCTATGGTGTCATGTCAGATGATAACAGTTATGTTTAACCATTTAAAGGTCTCTCTATTAAAGGTTTTTAAGACCCTGGAACCCAATTACCCAGGTTTTTGTTTCCAGAAAACATGAAATAGACTCAGAGCCACTTCAGAAAGAGCAACATTTGAAATATACATCTTATGCATTCTCAATTTAAAAGATAAATTCATATTAAGAATGTCAACTTACTTTATTATTTAGTGGGGCAAAGTAAATAATCTCACTGCAAATATTTAATTATGTGTATTTTCCTTGGATTTAAGGAGGTAAGAAAATTTGCAATTGGAATAAAATTATTTATGTTGAAAAAAAAAGAAAAAAGACACAACCCACCAGCATTTGTATGGCAAACAATCTAATAACTTATTATCTATTTTTTACGGGAAAAATACTATTTCCATTGTTAAATTCTCTCATTCACTTGCTTAATATAAGAAGGATTTTAAAACTTATTTTCAGATCAGTTGTTGTAGTTTATGCAGTTGCTTGTTTAAGGTCAGCTAGGGCTGGGCCTAAGATGTTTTGAACATAAGAGGTTTCCTTCTTTTCATACTGATGATTTTGTCGCCTGCCAGGGAAACCTTGTCACTGACACTCCACTGTCTCTGGTGACGACAGTCAGCAGTAATGGTCACAGCAGGGGAGGAAGGAAACTGCTTTTTTAATTAGAGCCAGGGGAATAAATCCTTCCTTTTCTCCAACATTTATTTGTTGTTAAGCTCTAAATATATTTAAATATCTTCATACATCTCACGGATAATACTTCATCTTATTTGACAATCAATAAACAACTAAATTTAAAATATTTTGTGTCTCTTCATATACATGATAAAGAACACATTTACAAATGGTTTACTAGCGCCACCCTGTGGTTGTTTCTTTTCACTATTTTAGCCTTTTCCTGATGTAGAATTAGTTAGAAAGTAGGTTATGTGATGACAGTTCATTCCCTTGTTTTGGAAAAGAGATCATTCGGGACAACCTCTTTAAATAAAACTTCATAATATATATATATATTAAATAACCATGAGACATGACAACAGATTTTGATAGAAATTGTAATCTTGCTCAGATCAGAGAAGCTGCTTAGAGAAGCTGCTTACCAACGGGGCTAACCTCTCATTAAAGTGGCCCCGATTCACAGTTGTAGAAGCATTTTATACATTTCCAGTCTGCTGCATCATCACATCATTACATCATACACGTTTGGAGTGAGGAGACATCCATGGCTCCAGCTATATTAAAATATTACACTATGTTATTAGATGAAGGACACTGCTCTCATTCCATCCCCAAATCTTTGCCACGTAATGAAGATGATAGCTATAGTTGAATATAGGAACTGTCCTAATTAAATAAACTACTTGGTAAAACATTAGCTCTCACAAACAACTGGCAGGTATTATAAGGGTTTAACAGACTCACACATCATCATTAAGGATAATCCCAACAACCTGTGCTAAGGGAAATGCATTTGGATAGTTTATCTATTGCAAATCTGGACACTTCTTCACAATTCATTCACTCTCCAACAGAGAGAGTATACAGTATCTACACTCACCGGCCAGGTACCCCATGCTAGTAACGGGTTGGACCCCCTTTTGCCTTCAGAACTGCCTCAATTCTTGGTGGCATAGATTCAACAAGGTGCTGGAAGCATTCCTCAGGGAGTTTGGTCCATATTGACATCACACAGTTGCCGCAGATTTGTCGGCTGCACTTCCATGATGCGAATCTCCCGTTCCACCACATCCCAAAGATG
>NW_015151077.1:193822-195489 GCF_000732505.1 Cyprinodon variegatus | reverse complement strand
TTAGTGAGAGAGGTAAAGAAGAACACAAAGGTCACTGTGACTGAGCTCAAGAGATGCAGTAGGGAAATAGGATAAAGTTTCACGAAGTCAACTATCCCTATAGCCATTCACCAGTCGGGGCTTTATGGCAGAGAGCGGCCCGACGGAAGCCTCTCCTCAGTGCAAGACATATAAAAAACCTGCATAGAGTTTGCCAAAAGACACATGAAGGACCCCCAGACTATGAGAAGATTCTCTGGTCTAATGAGACCAAGATTAAACTTTTTGGTGTTAATACCAAACGCTATGTGTGGAGAAAACCAGGCACTGCTAATCACCTGCCCAATAAAAACCCAACAGTGAAACATGGTGTTGGCAGCATCATGCTATGGGGGTGTTTTTCAGCTGCTGAAGGGGCTGAAGGTTCACCGTCCAATAAGATAATGACCCTAAACACACAACTAAAATAATAAAGGAGTGGCTTGGGAACAACTCTGTGACCATTCTTAACTGGCCCAACTAGAGCCCTGACCTAAACCCAGTTTAGCTTCTCTGTAGAGACCTAAAAATGGCCGTCCTCCAGCGCTCACCATCCAACCTGACAGAAATGGAGAGGATCTGGGAGGAAGAATGTCAGAGGATCCCCAAATCCAGATGTGAAAAACTTTTTGCATTATTCCCAGGAAGACTCAAATGCACTAGCTCAAAAAGGGATCTTCTACTCAATACTGAGTAAAGGGTCTGGATAATTTGAAAATGTGGTATTTCAGTTTTTCTTTTTTTATAAATTAGCTAAAATTTCAAAATTTTTGTTGTGCATTAATGAGAAATAAAATGAACTTTATTGATTTTAGCAAATGGCTGCAATGAAACAAAGACTGAAAAATTTAAAGGGGTCTGAATACTTTCCGTACCCACTGTATAAGCATATTTAGTTTAAATCACTATTTAACAGGATTTTATATTCATTTTACATTAATCATAATATGCATTTCATTGAGGCTCACTTGACAGATGAAAGTACTTTTTTATAATAACACTAAAGTAGGCATAAAAACATTAGCATTATTTTTTCCATTGGTCTGAAGTGATATTCTAAGCTTAAATCTGTGTTCTTATCAGCTGTAAACTGAAAATTATTAGAATGAACAGAATATAGGCTTAAAATTTATTTAGCTAATAAGCTATTCTTGTTGAGATTAGATACATAAACGCTGACGAGAATCAATTTAATGGAAGGGGACGCGAGGCGGGTGGGAAGTTTAGGGTTGCATGTGTACATATACAGTAAGTATGGAAGTGAGAGCAGTTCATTAATTTGGCAACAGTAAAGCACATAAAAAAAGGTTGATGAGATAATGGCCATGTTTTTTATTAAACTTTTTTTTTTAAATGTGTTGTATTGTTCTAATAATGACAATTTTCACCTCAAGTGACTGCAGGAGAAAATGCATTCTGATTAAAGTGCATCATGTAATGGGAAATCGCATCTCTATAGCGATAATATCGCTGTACTTTTGGACGTAATTAGCACAGAAAATTATGAAGTATCATTTTTAAGCAGTAGTAATTATCAAAATAAAACAAAATAAAAAACTGTTGCCTCCTTCCATTAACAACACCTGAATAGGATCATGGTTGAATGAGCAAAATGAAATACGCCCCCTGGTGGTAATAAACACAGGAAA
>NW_015151077.1:190346-191632 GCF_000732505.1 Cyprinodon variegatus | reverse complement strand
TCATCATATTTTTACTTTATTAGTAAAAGTTTAAAGTATGATGCATAAAACTACTCCTTAGGGTACTTTTTTCTCAAAGTTACTCAAGTAATTGTAACTGCGTAAATGTAACTAGTTACTACCCACCTCTGCATGTGAGGTCATGTGAATTTGCTTGGTTAAATGTGTAACTAGAAGACTGATCACAGCATTTGTTTGGCTTGGAGGTTTTAAAGGGACGATTCTAATAGTTTGCCAAAATGAAACAAACATATGATTTATCATTTTTTTTCTCCAGTTTAACTGAAGAGAATATATGTTGCATAATAGAGATGAAAGAGATAATTAGGAACAGATAGAGAGCTAACATGTGAGTCAAAGGCCTGAACATTGAATATTACACCAAAGTTTTTATAGCGAATGTTTATGAGTTGGACAAAGAAAAAACTTTGAGCATGATTTACTTTTGTATGTATGTTATAAGATCTAGGGTTATAGTTCCACTCTTACTGGTGTTTAAATACATTATTGCTGGAAAGCTAAACAGTGATCTTAAGTAAACAAAATAAAATATGATTGACAGCTTATCCAGCTAATAAGGCTTTAAAGATTTTTACAGTTTAATATCATCTGCAAGGGGGAGTGGCAGCCTAGTGGTTAGGGCATTGTGCTTGGAATCCAGAGGGTCTGAGTTCTAGACCACCTCCCACAGACTGCCACTCTGACTCCCTGAGCAAGACTCTTAACTCCACACTGCTCACTGGGTGCCGCACAATGGCAGCCCACTGCTTCCCAAAGGAAAAGGGTTAAAAGCAAGGAGTTCATTTCATTGCTTTGTACTTGTGACAGTGTAACGACAATAAAAAACACCCATCCCTGCTGTGGAACCCTCCGGTAACAGATACAGTGTTATAAGTGAACTAGGGAATCAATACTTATACCGGTACCCTAAAATCTCTTCTACATGTCCACATTTTTCACTTGTGTTGGATTTAAGCCTGGAAAAGTGTGTAGAACCCAACCCCTTCAAAACATCATCTCTAAAATGTCTTTTGTGCTTCAAGGTCTTAACGTTACAATTAATCACTGTTGTTCTTTAACATAACTCTGATGGCTTCACTAAACAGCAGATAATAAATTATACACATATGGGTGCAATTCATTAATTTAGATAAATTCCACTTAGCAGTATTTTTCTGAATATATTATAAAACTATATATCATTTTTTCTTATTCACAATTTTGAGTTTTTAATTTAGACAAACTATAAGACTACATATATGTTGTATATCATGTATAAATATATT
>NW_015151077.1:187136-188311 GCF_000732505.1 Cyprinodon variegatus | reverse complement strand
ACAAAATATAATCAAAGCTCTTTATCTATAATTGATTAGGATACAGTGCAGCCTAATTATAGAGGTGACTGTCAAACTGCATCTTTACTTTCAGTCTTTTAGCAAGATTACTGCTCTAAAAATAATACAGTTTAGTAAAGCTGCCATTTCATCCTAGTTTATCAAGTACCACCATAAAATATGTTGTTAAACAGTTTTGTAGTAGGACTTGGACTTTTTGAATTTTTTTAAACTTTATTTTGATTCAGAAGGTAAAAAGGGAAATATATAGCTTTCTGTTTTTAAGGGTGAGTTTGCTCCTGTGTTTTCACTACATCATTTACTCTGTGACTTCCGCTTTTTGTTTACATTTGCATTAATGACTGTTGGTTTTTGGGGGAAATACACAGGACAAATAAATACAGCTGAACTGAACAAGCTACTGTTGTTAATCCATACTTGCCAAAGTCACATTCAAGTGTAAAGGCAATCTGTACAGTCCCTTGTCTGTCAGCTCTGTGATGTCTGCCTCCATGCTTTTGAGATCCTTTGTAATTATAAAAAACTATTTCTAAGGCAACGCAGGCATAAAGATTGAGAAGTTCAATTCGAAGATCATACTAATATTTAATATTTTACATTTGCATCAGAAAATCACTGAAATTCTTACACACTGGAGCTTTAAATTATACTGCAACTTGAAAATCGTAAATGTTAAGCATCTTGGTTAAGTGGTATTTTGAGGAGCTGAGATATATTTTTTACGTACTTGAGCTCAGATTTGTCGAGGGCGCCACTCCCATCTTTGTCAAGGATCTGGAACACCTCTCGCAGCTTCTCGGGAGGCATTGTGGACAAGCCACATATCTTGAAGAACTCCTTATGCTTGAACGAGCCTAAAGCTTCCCAAACAGACACACACATACAAATACACATTATAAACACACACATAAAGCAAGGTAGAGACAGGACAATGACCCTGAGAGTCAACTAGTTGGGGGCTGTTGGTGAGATTATACCAGCGTGGCTGTTTTTCTTTTAGTTTTATAGCTGACCGCCACATGCACTGTGCAAAACAAGCAAACTAAACCTTTTTAGATTCTAAAATTACCGGTAAGCCAAGAGCAGCTTTAGCAGGGAGGATGGAAAATAATGCTGCTGTTAACAGGGTTATACATTGGTATGATGGAAATTAT
>NW_015151077.1:179569-183406 GCF_000732505.1 Cyprinodon variegatus | reverse complement strand
CAAGGAGCTCAGAGACAGAATTGTGGCAAAGTAGAGATCTGGCCAAGTTTACAAGATAATTTCTACAGCATTCAACGTTCCTCAGAGCTCAGTGGCCTCATCAATCCTTAAATGGAAGAAGTTTGGGAAGACCAGAACTTTTCCTAGACCTGGCCGTCCAGCCAAACTGAGCAGTCGTAGAACAAGAGCCTTCATTAGAGAGGTAAGGATGAACCCAAAGATCACTGTGACTGAGCTCCAGAGATGCAGTAGGGAGATGGGAGAAAGTTTCACAAAGTCAACTATCCCTGCAGCCCTTCACCAGTCAGGGCTTTATGGCAGAGAGCGGCCCGACGGAAGCCTCTCCTCAGTGCAAGACATATGAAAGCCTGCATAGAGTTTGCCAAAAGACACATGAAGGACCCCCAGACTATGAGAAGATTCTCTGGTCTGATGAGACCAAAATTAAACTTTTTGGTGTAAATACCAAACGCTAGGTGTGGAGAAAACCAGGCACTGCTAATCACCTGCCAAATAAAATCCCAACAGTGAAACATGGTGTTGGCAGCATCATAAGACAATGACCCTAAACACACAGCTAAAATAATAAAGGAGTGGCTTGGAAACAACTCTGTGACCATTCTGAACTGGCCCAGCCAGAGCCCTGACCTAAACCCAGTTTAGCTTCTCTGGAGAGACCTGAAAATGGCCGTCCTCCAGCACTCACCATCCAACCTGACAGAAATGGAGAGGATCTGCAAGGAAGAATGTCAGAGGATCCAGGTGTGAAAAACTTTTTGCATTATTCCCAGGAAGACTCATAAAAACACTAGCTCAAAAAGGTGCTTCTACTCATTAATCAGCAAAGGGTCTGGATATTAAGACGATCTGGTATTTCAGTTTTTCTTTTTTAATAAATTGGCAAAGATTTTTTACATTTTTGTCTTTTTTTCTGTCAACATGGGGTGCTGAGTGTACATTAATGAGAAATAAAATGAATTTTATTGATTTTAACAAATGGCTAAAATGAAACAAAGAATTAACATTTTAAAGGGGTCTGAGTACCCACTCTATAAGTATATTTAGTTGAAATAACTATTCAACAGGAGCTTATATTAATTTTCAATTAATCAGAATATGCATTTCAATTAGGCTCAATCATCAGGTTAAAAGTAACTTTTTAAAATAACAACACTAAAGTAAGCATAAAAACATGTTTCTATATTAATTATTTTTTCCTATTGCTCTAAAGTAATATTCTAAGCTTGAATCTGTGTTCTTATCAGCTGTAAACTGAAAATGATTAGAATTAATAGAATGTAGGCTTAAAATTCAGATTTAGCTAATAGTTATACTTATTGAGATGTGTTACATAAATGCTTTTACTATGAACCTGATGAGAATCCATTTAATGCAAGGGAACGAGAGGCGGGTGGGAAGTATGGGGTTACATGTCTACATATAAGTATGGATGTAAGAGCAGTGCATTAATTTGGCAACAATAAAGCACATGAAAAAGATTGATGAGAAAATGTCCATGTTTTTAATCAAAATATTTAAAGAAACGTGTGTCTGGTTTCAATAATGGCAACTTTTCAGCTCAACTTTCAGAGAGAACATATATTCTGATTAAAGTACATCATGTACTGGGAAATCGCATCTCTATAGTGATAACACAGGCTATATTTTTGGACGTAATTCACACAGAAGATGATCAAGTTCCATTTTCTAGCAGTAGTAATTAGCAGCAGTTCAAGTTTTTTCTATCATTCTCATCATTGCAGTTTGATTCAGCTTCTCCATCCACTGCAGCTTTAATCAGGGATCAGAGGTTATTAAAATCAAAGTCTGGCTCAAAAGCATAAGGTTGGATCTCTTCAGCTAAAATGTGATATAAATGAACCAGAATCCATGTCCAAATCAATCAACGTCTTCCTTCATACTGCTCAGCAATCCTAGCAATTTCTAAAGAAAGNGCCATTTAAATTTCTCTAAACTTCAGATAAAACAACATACGAAATATACATCTTATGCATTCAAATCATAAAAAATATAAATAAAAAAGTGGCGCCCTAGTAGTAAGAGCATAGAGCTTGGAATCCTGAGGTTCTGAGTTCGAACCCCACTGCCACAGATTGCCACTCTGGGTCTCTGAGCGAGACCCTTAATCTCATACTGGAAGCCCAAGGGGAGGGGTTAAATTTCTACAATGAGACAATAAAGTTCAATTATTCTAAATTCATACTAAGAATTTGAACTGTTTTCTGATTTAGTGGGGAAAAAGTGAGTATGAAGCCTAATCTCACTGCAAATATTAAATTATGTATTTTCCCTTGGTTTAAGGAGCAAGTAAGACAATTTGCCACTGAAATTGAATTGATTGAAATTGAAAATTAAATCGATTGAAGTTGAAAATTAGAAAAAATACACAGCTTATTGACATATGCATGGCAAACAATATCTTATTTTAATTGCATAATATCTAATTGTCAGATTCTCTCATTCACCTGCGCAACATAAGAACAAATAGGTTCATTTCAGGGATATTTAAACTTATTTTTGGATCAGTTTTTGAACTTTGTGAAGTTACTTGCTAAAGGTAAGCTAGGGCAGGGCCTAAAATGTTTTGAACTTAAGAGGTTTCCATCTTTTCATACTGACAAATTTTGTCGCTTACCAGGGAGACCTTTTCAAGGTGCACCAACGCTGACGCCATCTGACGTTCCACTGTGTCTGGTGACGACAGTCCGCAATAATTGTTGCAGCAGGGGATGAAGGAAACTGCTTTAGCCTTTTCCTGATGTGGAATTAATTAGAAAGTAGACTATGTGGTGACAGTTCATTCCCTTGTTATGGAAAGCTCTGTTTTAAAAACCTTGAAACTTTCTCTCTCTGGTTCTTTTTCCTGAAAAGAGATAACTCGGGACAAACTCTTTAAATAAAACTTCATAACCTATGTATATTAAATTATACTAATATTTACTAAATTAGGTCAGAGAAGCTGCTTAGAGAAGCTGCTTACCAACAGGGCTAACCTCTCATTAAAGTGGCCCCGATTCACAGTTAAAGAAGCATTTTATACATTTCCAGTCTGCTGCATCATCACATCATTACATCATACACGTTTGGAGTGAGGAGACATCCATGGCTCCAGCTATATCAAATATTACACTATATTATTAGATCAAGGACACTGCTCTCATTCCATTCCCAAATCTTTGCCACATAATGAAGATGATAGCTATAGCTGAATAGAGGAACTGTCCTAATTAAATAAACTACTTGGTAAAACATTAGTTCTTACAAACAACTGGCACGTATTATAAGGGTTTAACAGCCTTCCCTATTTAAAAGTGTCCCATATTAACAGAGAAAAACTTACATTTTTTTTGCAAATTTATTAAAAAAGAAAAACTGAAATATCAAATGGTCATAAGTATGCAGACCCTTTGCTGTGACACTCAAATTTAACTCACATGCTGTCCATTTCTTCTGAACCTCCTTAAGATGGCTTTGCCCCTTTATTGGAGTCTAACTGTGTTTAATTAAATTGGTTGGTCTTGATTAGGAAAGACACACACCTGTCTATATAAGACCTTACAGCTCACAGTGCATGTCAGAGCAAACGAGAATCATGAGTTTGAAGGAACTAGCCAAGGAGCTCAGAGACAGAATTGTGGCAAAGTAGAGATCTGGCCAAGTTTACAAGATAATTTCTACAGCATTCAACGTTCCTCAGAGCTCAGTGGCCTCATCAATCCTTAAATGGAAGAAGTTTGGGAAGACCAGAACTTTTCCTAGACCTGGCCGTCCAGCCAAACTGAGCAGTCGTAGAACAAGAGCCTTCATTAGAGAGGT
>NW_015151077.1:176272-177973 GCF_000732505.1 Cyprinodon variegatus | reverse complement strand
CAGCAGTAGTTGTTGCAGCAGTGGCTTCTGTTCCTCTCGCAGCTCCTCTGCCTGGTCTCTCCTGTCCCTTTCACAATGTTGATTGTACTCAAGTCAAAACGCACAAAGGCATTGGATCCATGGGCGTAGGTTTGCATAGGGACCATAATAGGGACATGTCCCTACCAATAGTTGGATGTGAGCAACATGCTTATAATTCACAGCAGTAGTTGTTGCAGCAGTGGCTTCTTTTCCTCTCTCAGCTCCTCTGCCTGGTCTCTCCTGTCCCTTTCACGTAGCAGCGCATGGAACTGTGCTGTGCTGTTTAACTCCACTCTCATTGGTTGTTCTGCCTTAGGTCCCGCCTTCTCTCTCCTTGATAGGCTGTTTTCCGTGCTTGGAGCACAACATTGAACATTTATTTACACTAAAATGCCGCGGTTACTGCAATTAATATTAGGCTGCAAAACTAGTCCCAATTTAAAAAAAAAATGAATATCATGTGCACTAAAAAACAAAAACCTTTTTTTTTTTCTTTTATAAAACGAAATATTCTGAGTCAGCCAGGAGTTCTGAAGACTGCTGGAAAAATGGGCAAATAAAGGCTGTAAGCCATCAACATTTCTGATTCTTAGCCACAGCCACTTAAGAATGAAAATGTGAGGGTTTCCTTTTTACCGATATTTAGTTGCTATTACTGTTTTCATTTTTTGATGACTCTTTCAGGTATAATTATTAGCAGATGTTATTTCTTCTATAAAGTAGCCTATAAGAACAAAAAAGGCGTCTAAACATCTGCTATTTTTCGTTTAAAGGCATAATTAGGGTTCCACATAATAATAATAATTTAATTGACTATTTCTACTGCTAGAAATAGGATAAAGACAAGAACAAACAGAGGAAGAATATTAACATTGATTTTATCTTACATAGATTTCCACACAGTCTATAAGTAAATTAGTACAAACATTAATGTCTGGTAAAAATACTTGAATCTGGCTGTTTATTTTGGATATTATTAAATTACAGATAAGATAGTGTTATATTGTCTTTTATAATTGTTAAAAGTGATTTTATATTTTAATACACTTAGGCTCATTCTCAGTGTTGTGTTTGTAGATGATGCCACTAAAAAAGAAAATATACATAAGGAGCTATTTAAACAGTCAGACAGTAAGCAATATAGGATGATGATAAAAGGTTGTGTTACATTTAATCCTTTACTATTACAAATGCACTTTATATGATTATAGGAAACACAGATATCCAGTAATGATGCAGGGCAGCTTGTAGGTGAAGCAGCTGTCGTTCAGTGCTTCAGGTGATGTCTAAATAAACCAGGTGATACTAAAATATTTCCTCTTGATGAGTTCTGGATAAAGAATATTGACAGACAAAAACATTTTTTTTATCTTATATATTATATATATATATGTTGCATTTTTAAAATTTTGGTATAATTACTGATCTAAGTGGGTAGCTCTGTCGGAGAAAGGCATATTTTACATTTTTATTATGTTTTAGAGTCTCTATTCTCCAGTTAATGATGAATCAATCACTAAATTAGTTGACGATTATTGAAATAATCAATTAATATGATTCATTTTTTCAGTCCCAGATAAAATACATGTAATTGGCGACACAGAGTAGCTACAGCCCAGATGTTCCGCTTTTATAGTGAAGTTAATGTTTTAATGAATGTATTATTTTGCTTGATACAGA
>NW_015151077.1:172502-175787 GCF_000732505.1 Cyprinodon variegatus | reverse complement strand
GTCTCCTTGAACCCCAGTCGGCCTCAGCAGATGGCCGCTCACACTGAGCCTGGTTCTGCTGGAGGTTTCTTCCTGTTAAAATGTAGTTTTTCCTCTCCACAGTCGCTACAAGCATGCTGCGTGTGAGGGATTGCTGAAGAGTCAATGAGGTGATGCAATCAGCTTGTTTTCCTGCCTGTCAAAACTAATCTTTCAAAACCCACCTCACCCACAGGCCAAACCTAAAAAAAAAAAAAGAAAAATAAATTTTTTTAAAGGTTAGACATTTAGTCATTTTCTGTATCTTGAAGATTTAAACAGTCAAAATACTGTAAGAGGAGATCCCATGTAGTATGACATAAATTCTTGGAGCCTCTGATAAAGAACCTCAATTTTTCAACTTTAGGAGGGTTGAATGCCTCAAACAGCCATCAGACATGTAAAAGATTGCACAGATGGGATTGGAAGCAACAACAGAACCAATTGCTTTAGTTGATTTGCTGAAAACAATATTTACAAAAAGCTAATTTATTAGATTGCTTCATGTCTTGTTATGTCATCAACATACAGAGGTCGAATTAAAACAATGAATACAATATTGTTACCCTGCTGTGTTTTCTTATTTTTACTTTATTTTAAAATAAATGCAATAGTCTACTGGATGAGATCTTTCAAATGAATGTAAATGACCAAAAACTGTCCTAGGTATGAAAATATGACAAAATTTTCTGTTTTTTTGCAAATTCACGTGTGTTTTTATGAAAACTCATTTAAGAAATATGGGATCATGATTAAGTTTTGGCCTGTCTTCACATGGTGTCAATCATTTTATAATTAGTAAAATATTCAGTTTTAAATAAAATCATTTATAACCTATCAGAATCAGACATACTTTGATAATCAAAAGAAGGAAATTACAGATGAGCAATATATTATCACTTCAGTGAAAAAACATTTTCACGAAATCTAGAGAAAAGTGAATCATGAAATCAACAACTTAAGTTTCCTTTAAATTTTGCAAAACGTGACACCAGGCCACACTTTTTTCTTTCAAATCTTGCTACCATATTTGCTGAAACATGCATCTATAAAGAATCATGTTGAATTAACCTAATCCAGGGCGGGGACCCAAAAACAATAAATAATATAACTATTGTCAAAATTGAACACACTGTGTTTAAACCTGTCTTACACACCTAATACCTTAAGTTTCTTTGCAAATGCAGACATTTTATCTGAAACACATTATTCACATGTAGATGCATAGTTATGAGAATTTCAGTGAAACTTAAAATGCAAAACTCAATGGGTTTGTAAAGAATAGTTTATAGGTTTAACAATATTTACAAGAATGAAAATAAATAGTACTATATTTTACTCTAATTAATTAATTAATTACTCTAAAACAGTCAATGTACTTTGACACTACATATTTAATGTTGTGGAGTTTACTGTGTAGCTGAAAATACACATTACATAAACATTAGATACTGATTTAATGTTTTCTACTTGTCCTCAGCAAACAGTCTATATGTCTTCTTTATAAGAAAAAGTATAACAGTGTAGCAAGTAAATAGGTTGACTGTAACAGGGTTCGGATGAATGATAACAGAACAGTTGAATGATAAGAGTTAGAGTTGAATTTAATTCTTTGAACAAATAAGAGGGAATGAAACAAACAACTGGATATGTAATATTTAAAATAGGGTTCAAATAATATCATAGATTAGACTGATCTGTTTGATGAATTTAAATGTCATACAATAGAATCAGACCATTCACAGGCAAAAATTATTGTATGAGAGACCTCCCTCTTCATGTGATGAAAAGGTAAAAGTTAACTGGTTTATTTGTAGGTTAACAAAAACAGAGTGAGAGGTTATACAGCAGGGTAAACTCAGTTGGACCTCAGCGGACTGGTGAACTGGAACCGGAAACTCTGAAGGGGAGATCACAATGATCAGTTCAACTGCAGGAATGGGACTCACATTTGAGGGGCTCTTGGTTTTCCTTAGGATCCAGTTTGTGGGGTTTTGTCCAGATATGAATGAACTCGTTGGAGGGCGGACAGGCAGACTAGCCTTGGGTCCAGAGGAGCAATGGAGCGGACTGTCACCGGGTTTTTCTAAAGCAGACTTGAACAGATCTGGTAGAGGTTTCCCCTTGCTCAGTGGGACTCAAATAATTCCTTCCAGGCGGGGTAGAAGGTCCAGGCTTATCCAGTGGATCAGGAAGGCATCCTACAGAAGAACAAAGATAAAGGCAAAGCTTAGGCTCAGAGAGAGACAAAGCAATAATTAGACTCAGCTAATCTCAGTTTGGCTAGAGTACCTAATATTGGCAAACACTCTGGCGTTGAGGTCTTGACAGCCCGCTGCTCAGTGGTTAGTGGTGCAAAGGGAGAACAAAAGAAAACACAAAAACAACCAACACAAACTGGAATCCTAATAGAAAACAGGATAGGAAAGAGAAGAAGAAAGAAATATCACTTGCAGCTTTCACAGCACACTTATTTCAACCAACGAGCCAGAGCTCTTATAACCAACACAGATTAAAGTCAGCATTAATTTAAATCGCTGACCACCTGTCTCTCGCCCAGCGCAGCACCTCATTAATGAAGTATCAGCCTCCTCAATCAGCTGATTGGTCCATGCGTGAGCTGACCGCCCCTACGGCCAAAAGTTTCAGAACTTTCCTGAGAATATTTTGTTTTCTTTGTGAAAAAGGAAAAGGGGATGGTTTTAGACAGTTCATCCATTTGATTTGGGCTCCATTGTGGCAATATATCCCAACACATTTTTTTGTTGTTTGTGTTTGTATTTTTTGTCTTTTTTGTTTGTTTACTAACAACTTACGCTTCATAAAAAAAGAAGATATTATAATATTGTCAGTTACACTGTGGAAGGACAATATTTGTGTCAGACAAAATGAACTATTGACTTTGTTTGGAGAGACATTGGACACTTTCTTCCTTGAGCCACAGGAAGGATTGCATTGCAGAGGGAATAATCTTAAAGGACTCATTGATCATCTGTCTGCCCTGCTAATCAGTTCCTGATCCTGTTCATGTTTTTGTGTCAACAACATTAATAAACTCTGTTATACTTTTACCCAGCCTCCGTTGTGTTCTGCATGTGGGTTTGAATTAAAACCAATCATGACAGAACACTGCGGCAAAACACAAAGCCCAGCAGATCACCTCCGGAGGAGGCTTGAGGAGCAGGACGCTCAAATCCTTGGACATGCGCATACCCTCCGTGAGTTACACACTAAAGTTGAACATCAGAACCAAATGCTACAAACGTA
>NW_015151077.1:163177-171372 GCF_000732505.1 Cyprinodon variegatus | reverse complement strand
TAAATATTGAGACTGTCCCTTTATCTAAGCCCCTCAGAGTATCTGCTATTGATGGAAAGAAGCTTCATCAAGTCACTCATCAGACACAACCTCTAGAACTTTTGATCTCTGGAAACCATCGTGAAACATTAACGTTTTTTGTTTTTCCTTCTGCATGCTCCCCTCTGGTGCTGGGATTCGAGTGGCTGGAACGTCATAACTCCCATATCAACTGGGCTGAACGCCATATTGAGTCTTGGTCCACTTCCTGTCACGAGTCATGTCTTCATTCTGCGGCTCCTGCTATTCAGTCCCCTAGAGGTAGGGGGGAGAAGGACTCTCCTGACCTCACTTCTGTCCCTCCCGAGTATCATGATCTGGCTCCAGTCTTCAGTAAGGTCAGTGCGACGTCTCTTCCACCTCACAGACCATATGACTGCGCCATAGATTTACTACCAGGAGCCCCCCTTCCCAGCAGTAGACTATACAACATCTCCAAACCCGAACGCGAGACCAAGGAAAAAAATATCAATGAGTCTCTAGCTGCTGGAATTATTCGTCCATCTTCATCTCCTCTTGGTGCTGGTTTCTTTTTTGTGGGTAAAAAAGATGGTTCCCTACGACCCTGTATAGACTACAGAGTTTTAAATATATAACCGTCAAAAATAAGTACCCCCTACCATTACTGGCATCAGCTTTTGAACCTGTTCAGGGTGCAACAGTGTTCACTAAACTCGATTTGAGAAACGCATATCACCTCCTTAGAATAAGAGAAGGAGATGAATGGAAGACAGCCTTTAAGACCCCCTTAGGCCAATTTGAGTATTTGGTCATGCCTTTTGGTCTCACAAACGCTCCTGCTTGCTTCCAAGCTCTAGTCAACGACGTCCTCAGAGATTTTTTGAACGTATTCGTTTTTGTGTACATCGATGATATTTTGATCTACTCCAAGAACCTCTCTGATCACAAGAAACATGTTCGTCTAGTTCTTCAGAGACTTTTGGAAAACAAACTCTTTGTGAAAGCAGAAAATGTGAATTTCACCAACCATCTGTCACTTTTTTAGGGTTTGTGCTCGAGGGCGGGCAGGTGAAGCCATCCGAAGACAAGATAAAGGCAGTTCTGGACTGGCCGACTCCTGAAAACCGCAAACAGCTTCAGAGATTTCTTGGGTTTGCAAACTTCTACAGACGCTTCATAAGAAACTACAGTCAAACAGCTCTACCTCTCACAACTCTGACTTCTGTGAAGAAGACTTTTCAATGGACACCTGAAGCCCAGAACGCTTTTGATAAATTAAAAAACCTGTTTTCCAGAGCACCCATTCTTATCCACCCAGATCCCTCTAAGCAGTGTATCTTAGAGTTGGACGCATCTGACTCCGGTGTTGGAGCTGTTTTATCACAACAATCTGACTCAGACCAGAAAACTCACCCCTGTGCATTTTTTTCACGCAGACTCTCACCAGCGGAGCAAAATTATGATGTTGGAGACCGAGAACTTCTTGCCATTAAACTCGCCCTGGAGGAATGGAGACACTGGCTCGAGGGGGCCGAGCATCCAGTATTGGTTTGGACAGACCACAAAAACCTGGCTTATCTCCAATCGGCAAAACGATCCAACCCACGTCACTCTAGATGGTCATTATTCTTTTCCCGTTTCAACCTCATTATCTCTTACAGACCTGGTTCCAAGAACGTCAAGCCCGATTCTCTCTCTCGTCTGTACTCCACTGATCAACCTGAGACACCCGAGCCTGTTCTTCCTGCCTCCTGTACTGTTGGGGTTGTTTCCTGGGAGATCACTGATCTCATCAACTCTGCCCTAGCCTCTGAACCTGACCCAGGTAACGGCCCTCCAAATAAAACTTATGTTCCATCTTCCGTCAGATCCCAACTAATCCAGTGGATGCATGCAGCTAAATTTTCCGCCCATCCTGGAGTGAGCAGAACGATTGCCCTCATTACAAGACGTTTCTGGTGGCCATCACTTCACAAAGACGTTAAGGAGTATGTTTTTGCATGTCCCATCTGCGCCAGAAACAAGACCTCTCATCAACCACCTTCTGGCCTGCTGCATCCTCTACCTGTTCCAACCCGTCCTTGGTCGCATATTGCCGTAGATTTTGTCACAGGTCTCCCAATTTCCAGAGGTATGTCCACCATTTTAACCATCGTCGACCGTTTTTCCAAGGCCCGTCACTATATTCCCCTCAGGAAACTTCCCACTGCATTCCAGACGGCCCAGCTTCTCGTGAAGCATGTTTTCCGACTCCATGGTATTCCACAAGAGATCCTCTCTGATCGCGGTCCTCAGTTCATCTCACAGATCTGGAAAGCTTTCTGTTCTGCGTTAAACTGCAAGTCCTCCCTCACCTCTGGTTATCACCCACAGTCTAACGGGCAGACGGAGAGAATGAATCAACAACTAGAGTCCACTCTCCGCTGCCTGACATCTAACAACCCTACTGACTGGAGTCAGTTTCTGACCTGGATCGAATACGCCCATAACTCTTTAAGATCTGCTTCTACTGGTTTATCCCCGTTCCAGGTTTCCATCGGTTATCAGCCTCCACTCTTCCCTGCAGACGAGAGAGAGATATCAGTCAGATCAGCCCATCACCACATCCGCCGTTGCCAGCGAATCTGGAAGGACACCATCACCACCCTCAACCGCTCATCTGCCTCCACAAAACGCTTCGCTGACTCTAAGCGACGTCCTGCCCCTGACTATACCGTAGGCCAAGAGGTATGGTTATCAACACGTGACATTCCCCTCAAAGCCATGTCCAAGAAGCTGTCACCCCGGTTCATCGGCCCATATAAGATAGCCCAAATAATCAACCCCTCTGCTGTCCGTCTGCACCTGCCACCGAATCTTCGTATCCATCCCACGTTCCATGTCTCCCAAGTCAAACCTGTAATTTCTAGCTCCCTGTGCCCACCATCCAACTCCCCTCCACCCGCCCTGGACGAGGTCGCGGTTGGCAGTACCTCGTCGATTGGGAGGGCTACGGTCTGGAGGACCGCACCTGGGTTCCTGGTTCATACATCCTCGATCCGTCCCTGAAGGAGGAATATGAGAGTTCCCTCCCGTCTACATCCTCGGGACCGCCAAGAGGCGGTCGTTGAGAGGGGGGTACTGTTGGGATCTGGGGATGTACCACCTTCCTCCAGCAGAGTGTGCCTTGGGTCTCCTGGGCTGGAGCCCTCCAGCACACCTGAGACGCATCTACTCATCAGGAGACCTTCCCTTCATAAGCAGCTGCCAGACCTTCCTTCAACGCCGCAGTGTTGACCTTAGTTTGGTTAGCAACCTGAGACTCTGATATTAGAAAGAATCTTAGTAGTCTCAAGTGAGAGAACTGATTCTAGCCCTCCTCTGTTTTTGCTCACAGGAAACCTGTCTCAAGCCTGAAGCTCTGGGTGAGCTTAACCTGCCTTCCAGCCCTGGTGAGCTAAACCTGAAGATTCCTATTTGGATTCCCCCTGCTGCTCTCTGTGAAGAGCTGGAAACTCTAATCGAGGTCTGCCATTCAAAGTCAGAAGTTAGACGCTGCAGCCTGCTTGTGCACTCTGCTGAACCAACAGTCTCTGGACCCAACGGTTCCCTCTCTCACAAGAGAAGCCTGGACTCCGTCAAGGTAGACTCTGAATAATCTTAAAGGACTCATTGATCATCTGTCTGCCCTGCTAATCAAACTATCCATCTCTACAGACTTCAGTGAACCCAACCCGGACCAGTTCCTGATCCTGTTCATGTTTTTGTGTCAACAACATTAATAAACTCTGTTAAACTTTTACCCAGCCTCTGTTGTGTTCTGCATGTGGGTTTGAATTAAAACCAATCATGACAGTTGCTTTTTCTCATAGTAGCTTTGCCTAGTCTGTTCCTGTTTGGCTGTGACGCCATCCTGGAGAGAAATATCAACTGTGCTGCTTCCATCAACACCTTTGTTTATAGTTGCTGGAGATCGGCCTGTTTTCCAATGTAGTCCTGTTTCTCTGACCGTGACTGGCTGGATGTGCTCTCTTCATCCTCTGACATGGCAGTTGGCTCGGAGCTCGTCTGCCTGGCTGTGTGTTTCCTGGACGGGGCCGCCCTTTTTGCAGCTGCTTTTTGTCTCTCTGCTTCTGTCTCCTTGAACCCCAGTCGGCCTCAGCAGATGGCCGCTCACACTGGGCCTGGTTCTGCTGGAGGTTTCTTTCTGTTAAAAGGGAGTTTTTCCTCTCCACTGTCGCTACAAGCATGCTTAGTGTGAGGGATTGCATTCGAGTCAATGAGTCGATGCAATCAACTGGTTTTCCTTAGATAGAAAACTTTGAATCAATCTGACTGGATGATCTGGTTGAACTGTAAAGTGTCTTGAGATGACATGTGTTGTGAATTGGCGCTATATAAGTACACTGAATTCAATTGAATATAATTAATGTGGTTGACAACCTGAAACCACATTTTCACATTGCTTGAAAATGGTGATGACAGACAATCATCTAAAAGTTCAAAGGTCAGAAATAATAAAGTAGAGATAACAAACTGAAATTAAGGAGAAATGAGAACAAATTTTATGGGAATGTTTGAAAGAAAGGATGACATCTTTCAATATAAACAATATTTATGATGACTTAATGAGTAAACTGTGCTTCTGGCACATCAATATCATGGCCCAGAATCTAAAACTTCACCATTTTTAACTGCAAGCTGATTCAAATTGATAGGGATGGTTAACCACAAATAAGTAATAATAATGAGAACACCTGAATTTACTTCAGCTGTAATCAATACAACATCTGGCCTAGTAAACTAGCCCCACACAAAATAATTTTTGCCTGTGATTGGTCTAGCCTCGTTCAATGCCCCAGGCCCCAGAAATGGCGGGCCAATCACAACGGGGAGATGTGTTTTGAATTTTTGGATCCAAAGCGGGCGGGGTTTTGAGGGAAAAGCTGTGCAACGCTGGAGAAAGCACAACAAGGAAGATAGCAACAACTATTGAACAGTTCTCGTTTGACTCAGCTTTGGAATCAGTTCCGGAAGGATTAGACTTGGGGTTTAGGTTGAAACGTGAGCAGGAAGATGCTCTACGCTCATTCATTTTTAAGAAGGACGTATTCGCCGTTTTACTGACGGGCTGTTTGTTTACTCTCCCCCACCAGCTTTCTGTCGCGCTTCCTATGTCACAGTCAGTTGCGCTAATTGGGGCCAGACTAAATTACACATTTAATCTCACATATAATCATTAGGCCATTTCTATAGCACCAAAAAGGAGGACAATTATGCGGCATATCAAAAAATGAATAAATAAATAAAAAGGTGTACATAAGAATTAGGTAAAGTCACATTTATAGTACAATTCTTAGTAGTTTAAAGAGGATGCTTGTGTGGCTGAATAGAACAAAATATTAAAGAGATGTAAAAAAGAATTGGTTCCCAGCATTTGTATTTATTTAATACATTGTGGTGTTTAAAAAGTGACCACTGAGATGAATCTTTAAAGTGCAGAATACCACAAAGCATAAGATGTGTGGACTTAAATAAAAAAAAAATCTTTTTAACAAGAAACATTCATAATAAAATAGCCTAATATATTTTTTAAACAACAAAAGAGATTGCAGAAAACACATTCAACTGCTCTAAAAGTATAGCTTTATTTTTGAGAGTCTCAGTCTTTTGGGAACCTATGTTAAGTGTCTGTGTGTGCAGCAGACCTGTCTGTATGGTCATCCCTTCAGCTATGGGCCAATCACTAAAATCCACTTTCACCTCACAGTCTACACTTTCGTAGGACTAGTGATGTTTTATAGTATAGTCCACCTTGCAGCTCTGCACAAGTTATTTTAGCATCCAGGGGCGACAAAACTTAATGTAAAAGCAAACATTGAAGAGTTCGATGCTGCACGTTTATTACTTTTATGTTAATCCGTACTCGCACGCAGTTCAATTGCAGCTTTTCCTCCACTGCTTACGCCCACATCGCATCGACAAAGTGGCAGAAACCATGGAATGAATCTCCACTACCTTTGGTCATAAATTCATGTTTTTTTGTCCATTCTGGGTTAAACGACGTCCTGGTTTTGACAGGATGCTAACTTTAATACTTAGCATCAGTAATTCTAATCCTTGTTTACTTATGTAACCAATGACAACAGATCTTTATCTGACACGCCATCACTCTTAGCCAATCATCTGTTAGATCAGACAGTGATGCATTTTTGATGAGTGGATATTGTGCTGCAGCCCAGCAAAAAAAAAAAAAAATAAATAAATCTGCTCTACGAGCCTAGTGCCTCATAAAGGAGAACAAATACAATGAACATTGCAATGAAAATGCGGACTGTCCGGACATCTGGCCACCCTAATGATAGCTTAATAAGATAAAAACATATCTTGCATTTTTGGATCTGGTCAGGGTTCCAGATATGCAGACTATCATAAACAGAATATATTCTGGTTGTTAAAATGTTAAAACAGTCTTTTCTACATTGGAGCGCCTTTCATGGAGAAAATGTTCAATGGACTCTGGCTGCACACTTTAGATAGAGATGGAGTCGACAGTTTAAGGAACTCTAAACTATCATGCTTTGGGAATGCACAAACAAGTCAGGGTACAATCTTGTGCTCTGAAGCGATGAACATTTAAACATGACATTTCACTTGAAGGGAGGATCCCCTTCATTACTGTTTCCAAGGAAAGGCAGTCTCGCCCTGTTCCATAAAGCAAAGCCAAAGCCAAAAAAGGTGCTTTTTTATTGATAATTCAGGTATTTTTCTATATTTCCTTTATTAGGATATATAACTTGAAGTTACTGTTTTTATGAGTTTTAATATAGAGAAAAACAAATGCTTGTCAGGTGGGGCATCCTTAGTTGGCTAACCTCTGTACCTCAGGACCTCATAAAAAATGTCAGGTATTAGCCTTATTTTAAATGTGTTTTAAACTGCACGGACACACAATATTTTTGTGGTTTACTTTATGGTAAAATCTTTGAGGCGAGCCTGTTGGGCCTGGGGTTCGCCAGGTTCAGTGTTTGACCCTGAAGCATTTTTGCTATGTTGTTGGATCTAAAGTGAGAGGATTTTTATACATTTGAAGGAAGAAAACTTGCTCATAGTGGATTTTTTCTTTCTCACGTACATGTAGAAGAAAATGTATTACCTATATGCATAACAGTTATAAGTCTGAGAAGGTCTATGCAAGCCTTTACAAAATAACTGTGAAGTAGGGGAGTTGTTGGCTGGAAAGCCCAACCGTTTCTGCAGGCAGAAAAAAAAGAAACTTTTTTTTTCCCTGTCTGCTTGCAGACACGAAAAAGGTCTTCCTGAAACAGAGACGCACGACTTCCTGCAAAGTTTAGGTTTGTGCTTTTCCTGTCAGTCCCTTAAGGAAAAAAGAAAAAAGGTTAGCCGAAGGGATGCAGCACATTGATGGTTTGTGCTTTTCCAGTTCGCTCCTTAAGAAGGAACGAAAAAAGGTGAGAAATATGGTTGATTCTGGATAATTTTAGGTTTGTGCTTTTCGAGTTTTTACTCCCTTAAGGAAAAATGAAAAAAAGTGTGCCGAAGGGGAATATTGAGTTGAGAAGGGGCTCTACGCTTTTTTTAAAAGATCCCTTAAAAACCCACCTATTCCCAGGATTGAGCAATTGTTTGTGTATTTTATGTGAATTGGTTGACTGGCCAGTGTTTATGTTTTTTTGTGTAATCACAGCTAGCAGGGGGACTTGTTGGCTGATTGAGTGAGGGCTCTGGAGGCACTTTAAAGACCTGTTCAGTTCGATTGAGTTACGGTCAACTAAAACAGAAAATCCAGACGTGCAAGGGGCACTGAAGAACAATTGGGTATGTAAAACTAATTTTAATGTCTAAAAGTAACAAAAAAACCTCTGCTCTCTAAAACTGTGCACACCCAGTTTAACAAGGATCCTAAAATTTGATTGAGAAGCACTGAAGTGTTGACACCAGACATAGGGAAGAAATTATGCTTCTTCTGTTTAAATTGAGTAAATTCCACTTTTAAGATCAATCAAAATTGATTTTGATAGGTTAAAAAAAACTTTAGGTAGCAAATGACTTTCGGTTCGAAATTAACTGAAATTGTTGTCTGATATGACATTGATATGAGTAATATGATGATGACCCATGTTTAACTATATAATAAAAAAGACTGGGGTTTTTGATAAACAGTCTGGTCAGTTTGAGTTAGCATATAATTAAAG
>NW_015151077.1:156059-160027 GCF_000732505.1 Cyprinodon variegatus | reverse complement strand
GCAATTCACCTGGTGTATGTGCTCCTCTTTTGTTTGTTAGAGTATTTAGTTCCCACCCTTGCAGCTTCCCTTTGCCAGTTCGTCTTAGCCTTTTGAGCTTAGCGTTCCAGCCTTTTGCCTGTTAGATTTAGCTTTCTTGTGTTTTTTGACCCCTGCTTGGATTTGGACCTGCCTTGCCTCTGCTTTGTGATACTTCTGTTTCTGCTGGATTTTTTGTTGTTCAACCCTGGACTGAATTAAAAGAACTTTGAGTTTTAATCCACTGTGTCAGGTCTTGCATTTGAGTCCTTCATTTCTAAGCCCTGTGACAGGGGGGGGATAACCTGAAACTGCATGGTTGCTTGAAAATGGTGATGAGGGACAATCATTTAAAGGTTCAAAGGTCAGAAATAATAAAGTAGAGATAACAAAATACTTTTGGGTGATTGTTTGAAAGAAAGGATTTCATCTTTCAATGTAAGCAATACTGGTGATAACTTAATGAGATAATTGTGCTTTTGGCATATCAATATCAGGGCCTAGGCTCTAAAACTTCACCATTTTTAACTGCGACGTCATGATCTTGGCGTAGATACCTGGTCTGATTACTTATTTCACACACCTTCTTAGCTTCTCCCAGCTCTAATTATCACTGCTGCAGCTGCTTTAGTCTCTATTTAACTAGAATTCAGACCAGTCATTGGTGCCAAATTATTTGAGAATGTTGGGATCTGGAGGTCTGTCCACCTAGGTATCCTGGGGCTCAAGCTGACCACCACACCTGCGGCTCATGAGCTCATCAGGGGACCAGCATTTAAGGAGGGCAGAGCTACAATCCGACGCCAGAGTGTTTGCCAGTTATGGTTAGCGAACCTCAAGCGTGAAACCAAGCTGTCTGTTCTCTGGAGAACCCTGGAAATCCAACTCAGTCTGAACCCTGCCTGCCCGCTCTCAGCAAGAGCTGAGAGAGAAGCTCTGAACCTGCTCAGTAAGATTATCTGCTCTGCCCTGCCTTTGCCTAGCCCTCTGGCTGCCTTCAGTCTCTGGACCCTCCTGGTTCCCCCCTTCTACCGCTCTGCTCATCTCTAATCAGGTATAGACCTGTAAACACCCAACCAGCAAATTCACTGAAAGACTGCTAACTAATCTGTACCTCTCTGCAGTGAAAACCAGTCGTGACCAGACCCGGACCCAGTTTATCCCAGAACCAGTGTACTTTATTTGTGATCATTGCTTCAATAAACTTGTGAACTTTTTCCCAACCTCTGAGTGTTCTGCATGTGGGTTAGATTCCTGAAAGCCAACATGACAGATAAGTATTCTAGCGTACCTGATTACCTGATACTGGCTTGTTCTGCCTTCTGTTCAAAATCCATCCATTTTCTAGCACGCTTATCCCGAGTGGGGTCGCGAGGGGTGTTGGTGCCTATATTCAGCAGTCAGTGGGCGAGAGGCGGGGCACACCATGGACAGTACATCTCAGTTCTGTTCAAAATATAAAAGGTTATTAACAAAAATCATTCAGCTCCAAGTCAAACATATTTCAGTTTAACACTCTCAACTACAGCTAGTGAATTTCAACTAAACTAAACTAAACTACTATGTACAAAGAGGAAAAGGAACATGGTTTAAAAACATATTACAATTTAAGATGGTTCTTGTGTTTGGAACCAAAGTTTATCTGGAAGAATTTGGGATATGATCAAATTAGCTTTTCATTAATTTAAAGAAACTGGAATGTTTCCAAACTGGAATGTTTCACAATGGCATGAGGTGAATAAAACATTATTTGGCCAAATAATTTTTTATTAAATGATTTGCTCGATCAGGAACTAATAACCTTTAGTTAAAGGATTCTTTACGCTCTTTGAAATAGCTAGCAGCGAATAGATATCAGGATTCCGCTAAATGACTCTTGGTCATACTTGGTTATGGAAAATAGTAGTGGGCATATGAGGAACACATGAACACTAATGTTATATCAGTGTTTAAACTCTTAGTGAAATAAAGCTTGTCCAAGCTTCAGCTACAGCTCAACACATATTCCTGTAGCATAGCATAGTGTAGCATGCAGTCCATCCTGTTAGCATCGTCTTTACTCATCAGTAAACACATGTTGATTGATCTGTCCCTAATCATGCCAGACCTGCAAACCTTTTTTTTCCCATGTATTGGAGGGCTTGAGTTTCATCTACTTGCAGCTCAGTAGTCAGGGCAGCAACAACCAGGGGTTCTTTGTCTCAGTCTCACACAGCCGGGGTCTACTTTGTCTCAGTCGTTCATCAAGACAGGGTAGGCCTTCTCGTCCAGTCTGACTCTATAAGTTCTGAAACTCAGGAGAAATGTGTTGCAAAAGCTCTTTCTTGAAGTAGTTTGGTTGTGAAAGATTACCTGAATGACCCATCCTTGATTCTGGAGATTTGGATCCCCTTGGGCCTTGGTTCTCCACCATAGTGGAGGTCCGGGTCGAAGCCCAGCTTCATGGGCAAGGGAGAGGAGGCAAAGAGAGGGAGAATCTGGTTTTCCTTTGGTTTTGTCACAGAGAGGGGGCTGGTTGGTCCCACCTCTGTGACTTGCCTGTGGAGGCCTTGGCTGAAACAGGGGTGCTGCAGAAGTCCCCCAGCTGTTATTCACCAAAGCTGTGTGTTCTTCTCCGGTCATCCTGTCAAGATGAAATATGGGCACTGGTTCCCAATGTCCAAAAACTATGATCATGACATATGGCGCAATAAATTCCCCCTCATGATCTGGAAATAAAAGGTGCAGTTCTTTGTTTTCAGATCAACAAATAGGTCCATAAAGCCATGAGATCTTGAACAGTGATGAATCAGGTTTCTGTTGGCAGGAAGAAAGTTCATTTAGGGTTCATATTTTCTCCAATGTTTGTCACTGGATGATTTGTTGCAGGTCTGGCAGAAGCTGACCCTAACTTATAAAACAGTTAATTTTCTCCAGAGGTTTTGGTTGAAGCAGGTCTGGCAGGAAAGTCTGACTCTGATACACAAATATATATAGATTCCAAACAAAATTTCCGAACACCTTCATGATGCTGTTGTTTAACCTTCATCATTTCTCAAGTTGTGATACAAAAGAAAGAAAGGATAAAACAGGTTAAAGTATGTTAGAAATTACCAGCAATTATCATACTCTTGGATATGATAAGTTTTACCATTAGCTTGGAATTGTAGTATTTTTTGATTGGTCAGAGGAGCCAGTAGCTCTGTAAGAACTGTTTTGCAGATCAGTTCTAATTTTCCTTATGAGATTATGTCTGTAGCCCGTTAATGTCCCACTTTACCAGTGTCAACCTTTGGTTTTGCATTGTGATAAGGTTTGTGACGTTTATCTGGGGGTTCTGGTTTTCATTCTCTCAAGTCATTAATTTCTATCATCTTGGTGAACCACTGGGGAACCTGTGTCTCCTTCTGCTCCTGTTCTTTGATTGATGGTTTAATACTGTCTCAAGTGAAAGTAATATTCTCTGAGTGTTTTTAATGTTCTCCTTGGAAAACTAAAGACACCTCAAGCGTTGCTAACACCGGATCTCTCTAACCAGAATATTCTTCTCTTAAGGTTTGACAAAGAGCTGAATAACTTACTCTGATTTTTGCATGAAGAGATTTTATGAAACCATGGACACCTCTAGCTGTTGTTTTCTAAATCAGCTTCAATTTCCCAAAAGAAGAAGGAAATGGCAATTCTTTAAGACAGTGCTCAACTTCTTGCAGATAATCCATTATGTTGGAGTGTTGACTTTCTGGGTCCAAACTATCAATGTCTTTGCCCAGGATTTAATTTGTTGAATGCTATGGTCACTTGGTGGACCTGAACCATCAGAAAGTTTGTTCTGCTCATTAATTGCTGGGGGGTTTTGAGCTAACCTTTGATGACACAAGGGAGACTGAGGCCCCGTCCACACGAAGTCATAACGAACACGAAACACTGATATTTTCCAAAACGTTTGCCGTAAAAACGGAGACGTAAAATAA
>NW_015151077.1:152921-154657 GCF_000732505.1 Cyprinodon variegatus | reverse complement strand
GTTCAGGTTGTTTCCGTTCACACACGACAAGTTATCTCAGTTACTGAGCTCGGACCGGTCTCGGCTCAGTTTTTTAAGGGTAGTGTAAACGGGGTAAAAGTCTGCTGGCTTTGTTTATTGCATATGTTCTCGGAGAGGGGGTTCCACACCTTTGGCCTTGTTGGTCTTTGATCTTTCCAGCTGCTATTGTTATCTCAGCTCCTGACAGTAAAAGATTTGCAGCACTTACACTCTGGAGGATCATCTGATATTTGGCTTCTAACTCAGAGTACTGTTTAGCTTTTATTTGGGATTTAAGCTGATAAAGTAGCGTGAGCTCACAGAGTACATCTGTTATCAGAAAGTTTTCATTTGGGTTTTGAATTGAGTTAATTAATTCTTGAATCTTTTCTTCACATAGGCTGAGGTTAAAATTGTTTAGGTTATCCAGCTTATCTAGAGATAAGTGGATAAGCTTTGCAACAATTTTGTTTCTGTTTCTCTATGGAGTCAATGATGTGCCCAGAATTGAGGATGCTTGGATCCATTTTCAGCTGATGGCAAAAAAACTCAAGTTATGAAGAAATATCAAAAGAACACAATCCAGTCAGTACCCACTATACTTGTATATTTCATATACATATTGTAAGGACTTATTTTTATGTGTGTAGAAATGGGTCACAGGTTATCTTTAAAACTGTGATATCAAAGTAATACTTTTCTTTCAGTGTTAGAAATGCTACACCTTGTTTAGGATTTACTAGCTATTTTAGCATTTTGACGCAAAGCTTTACCTTTAAGGATTTACTAGCAATTAGCTTATGATTCACCTTTCTTTAAGGGATTTTAAGCAATTTAATTTGAATCCACCCCCTTTCGGTCGAGTAGGACCTCAGATTAACTTATGTTAAATCTGGCAACGAATCTTTTTCTACACAATTTAAAATAAGTGTTTAGGAGTCTTATCAGACTAATAGACTAAGGGATTTAGGTTAAGTTTCGAGGCATCTAACCTATTTTTTTGGGAAGTGGTTCTAGAAGCAACAAATAGCAGCATCTAGGTATAGATGTGCACAAATTTTGGTCGAACGTTAAGACTAACTTGGGAGTTAAATCTTTTAGTTTTAGTTGGACCAAAGTGATCAGATTGATTTGAATCATCTGAGTTTTGCTTTGAAGTAAAGTTGGTTATCACTAGCTGAAGAGATATTTCGGAGTTATTAGATTCTGTTAAATTTTCTATATTTCGATGCTCCAATAATGTCAAAGGTTATATTTTCTTCTCATATAAGCTAAGACATCTGGTGTTGGATTCTTAGGTTGTGACTTTAAGATCTCATCATTGAGTGGTGAGAGCTGATGTTAATGCTTTCACATGGTTTTCAATAATGGCTCTGAGTTTATTCTCATATATGTGCAGAATGACTGTTATATTCGATGACCACCAAACTGGGACACCAATTAAATGTTATACTCAGTGGGCCCAGCAACATGGGACACCAATTAAATGTTATATTCAGTGGGCCCAGCAACATGGGACGCCAATTCAATGTTGTGATTTTATGTTCAATTCTTTTCCCAGCCCGCTGGCAATTTATATTTCTGATACTTTAAGATGTTTATTGCCCTCCCCTGTAGGGGTGGTAAAATATCTTATTTAATCAGATATTATTTCAGCTGTTATATACTGTTTATGACACACAGTCCTACTAACTGTGTGTTAGAACAATAGATGAAAGAGTGATTCGACCACTAAT
>NW_015151077.1:150059-151461 GCF_000732505.1 Cyprinodon variegatus | reverse complement strand
ACTGTGTGTTAGAACAATAGATGAAAGAGTGATTCGACCACTAATCATGGTCAAACAGTTATTTCTGCACATACATGGAATAAATTCACCACAACTTCTGTTCAAAATATAAGAGTTTATTAACAAAAATCATTCAGCTCCAAGTCAAACGTATTTCAGTTTAACACGGTTATATTTTTTATATTTATATATTTTTTTTAAACGAAGCGGAGTGTGTATGACTTTGAACTTTCACTAGTTTAACACTCTCAAATAAAACTAGTGAAAGTTTAAAGTCATACACACTCCTCTTTGTTTAAAAAAACATATAAATATAAAAAATATAACCGCGGATGTCTGGGGGACAATGATTCGCCTACATGTTATCAATGCTGGCGTACCATAAAGAATAAATTATGAACAGTTTAGTTTGTAAAAAAATGTAAAATGTAAAAAAAAAAAAAACGGCGTTCCCCTTTAAGGAACTCTAAACTGTAATGCTTTGAGAATGCAGAAACCAGTCAGGGTACAATCCTGTGGTCTGATCCGATGAACAAATAAACATGACATTCCACTTGAAGGGAGGATCCCCTTTATAATGCCCTGCTTCATTCTGCCTCTGTGTTATGATGCCAATGACACAGGTAAAGACTTATCCTTCAGGGAGTGTGGTGACACCCAGTGCCAAAGACTCTTGTGGTTCAAAGCTGCTGTGGTAACAGGGGAAACCTGATGGACTTGTCATAACTTTCACATTAAACTGTTTTGCTTGTTGAAGAGGCTCGAGGCTCCAAGGCCAGTCGCAGAATGGGTCTTGAACAGTAGCCCAAATATAGGTCCATTCATATAGGTTCACACACATAGATAGAGTCAGGGAGGACTCTGCATAAATTCACATACAAAGAAACACATATGGTTAGAGACACGTAGGACAGGTAAAGGTCAACATGATATTCTTACCCTGACATTCAAAGCTACTAATCCTGACGAAGGAGTTTTGAAGGGGGGGTCGGGTGGGTGGTGGAACAGCAGCAAGCTGTTTATTCTTAGAAATTAAACAACTTTTATCACTTTAAATGGGGAGCAGATAAGAGTAGACTAAAGATAAAATCAGAATTTTAGAAAGAACTAAACTTAATTTGCTGTGGTGAGCTGTAGCGTTCAGAATAAAAAATGTTTTCTGATTAAAACCTGAAACATTCTACTGTATAAACATTCAGATCACAGATCAATTAAATGTCATGATTTCAGTGCCGACTTTAGAGCTAAAATCAAAGTGATTGTGGATAAGACTATCTGTTGAATTACTCAGTAAAGTATGGAAGCCCGTTTCCGCCACTCTGTAAAAAAAAAAAAAAAACTATCTCATTATAATGAGATAGTATCTCAATATAATGAGATAGTATCTCAATATAATGAGATA
>NW_015151077.1:129309-147673 GCF_000732505.1 Cyprinodon variegatus | reverse complement strand
CTATCTCATTATATTGAGATACTATCTCATTATATTGAGATACTATCTCATTATAATGAGATAGTTTTTTTTTTTTTTTTTTACAGAGTGGCGGAAACGGGCTTCCATACCATAGTAAAGACAGGGCTGATCCTGATAAGAAAAGTAATTGCACTCTGTTATGTTGGAGGATCCTGTAGCAACGGATTGCTGGACTGTAATGTGAACACACTATGAGGACCAGGGTTGTAACTTTGTGATAAACATTGGTGGGGGCGCTCTATGGGTGGTGGCTGATGGACCTACAGCTACTCAACCCGAACGCTTTCAATAGGGTTTATATTTTCCAAAAATGACCTCAAACATATATTTATTGAATGCTTTCCTGTTGTTGAGAACACAAGACAACCACAGTACACCGATATTTATAGTTATAGACAGATGCCTGCCTTTAGTGCATTATTTATAAAGGGCTCAAAAACATTAACGTATACAAAATAACAGCCGATACCAATGCCAACATCAATATATCATGCATCTGTAGTATGGACACAACTTCACTTCCATCGGTCCATCCATGCATGGCTTCCCTTTAAGCTGCATCAGTTATTATCTTCCTTCACAAGCAGCAAAATCAAATTTAGAAATTTGTCCCATATGCCATTGACAGCCAAAGTCTATATATTGAATTTTATATTTCAAAAATCATTTATACACTGATTTGTATTATTTGTGCTTTATTTCTTGTAGATTTCTTATATTTTTTTCTTATATTTTAATTTTAAGTCTGTGTCCTGTGAGTCAGACTATCTCTGGGTTGCCTGGCACAGCTATTTCTGAGTCTTGTTGAACTACAAAAGACAAAAAGACATGTTGAACTTTATTATTACATTGCATATTTTTTCTTGTAAACTTGTAGATATATTTTATTGCATGCATATCCCAGTAAATCTGTTTCACCTTTAAATCTACAGCTGTCCCTAATTGTGTCTCTGCTCTGCTTAAAAACAGATTCATGAACCTGTCCAACAATATAATGATGCCAGAGAAAATCATTTTCAAGATATCTAGAAGCTCTGCAGTCTGATTCTCTGTTCAATAAGAAAACAACAGATATGTGGAAATTTTAATCTGTTACTCTGAGTAACTTATATAAATGTACAATCTGTTGCCATTTTTAGCTGAAAAAGCTCCCTATGTCTAATTAACGGATTTTTCGGTGGCATCTCATCTAATTTTGTTAACCAACCAGTCTACTAACTTTTACTGAAACATATATGGAAGAAGCAGCCAGTAGCCAGTAGCTGCCAGTTAAAAGGTAGATAAGGTAGGGTTTTCAGATGGAAAATGGCCCGGCCTGTCCTGTGACGTCCCCTACTGTAACTGAATGGTTGGTAAATTTGGATGGATGGTTTTATCCATGAAGAGGAGTCACACTTCACTTCTGGTTCGAAGTGAGAGTTGATGAATATGTATGAGGGTTATTTTGTTTCAAAAGAGAGAGTTTCATTCTACGTTTTGTATTTGTAGAAAAAAAATATTCACACGTACACATTTTTTTTTACACCTGTTCACATTTTAAGTACAAGTAGACAAATTCTGTTCCACAAGTTGCACAACAAAAACCTCTTACGTTCCCAGTTTTGCTTCAAATTGTCCAGAACTATTGTTGCAAAATTATTTGCGTGTTATAACTTTGGTGTTTTGTATCTGTTGATTTTTTGTCACAATTACAAAAAAAGTTACATCTCTTCAAATTCTTGAGTACAAGTACACAAATTGTGTTCTGAGTTGCACATGAAAATTTTCTTCCATTCAGTTTTGCTACAGTTGATCTAAAACAAATGGTGCAAAACAAATTCACACATGTGTATTAAATATATATATATATATATATATATATATATATATATATATATATATATATATATATATATATATATATATATATATATATATATGTATATATATATTATATATACATATATATAATATATATATATATGAATACATCTTCATGAAACTGCTGCTGTGAGTCACAAATTCAACTTAACATGTTACGCTTTCATTTTTACTGTTGATCTGTGACTTTTGGGTAGTACCCTTAATCGGACAGCAGGTGGAGCTGCTGTTCAGTCAGTCTGTACCAACCGGAAATACATATATGGCCTACTGCCATGATTCCTTCCTAGGACCCAGCCCACATATTCCTTCGAAAGACACAGCTGTCACTCAGCTCGTCAGGGCCATAGATATCCATAATGGATATCTATGGTCAGGGCCCATATGCTAAAGCGGTCAAGTTAAACGTCTTCAGAGTTAAAATAGATAGTTATGGAAGGTATGAGCCAAATATATATTTTTAATTACCCAATCATCAACATCCTTTGTGATGGTGAGCCAATAATAACAAAATAAATAAATAATAATAATAAAAACAACAACAACAATAATAGTAGAAATACATATTTAACATTCTAAAATATTGCCGTTTTTAACATTTTAAATATATATCTTTACTTTGACAGTAAGGTGCCTGCCAGAATAAAAAAATGATAAAATAAAAACATAATCATCATATGTGTCATATATTCTAAATTGGACTTGAAATGGAAAACACTGCTTTCCAAGGAACATCTGTGCTGGCCAATAATGGCTTTTCTACTAAATATTAACGTACTGTTTGTCCAGGGGGTCAAATAGTTGTTTTTCCTCATCAGATGGTTATCAGTTTTTATAAATTCATATGATGTGAATTTCTGGAATTTTCTTTGGGATTCTGTCTCTCACTGTTAGAATGTACATATGATTAAAATTGTAGATCGTTGCATTCTTTGTAAGTGGGCAAACCTGCAAAATCAGCAAGGGGTCAAATACTTATTTCCCCCACTGTATTGGTATTTCCGGTTGGTACAGATTGACCAAACAGCGCCTCCTGCTGTCCGATCAAGGGTTCTACCCACAAGTGACAGATCATTTTACCAATGTGAAATTTGTGTCAAAATTTGTGACTCCCAGCAGCAGATTTGTGTTAAGGAAAAAAAAAACAACAAATAAAAAATAGATAAAATAAAGTAAGATTACAATATATGTAGAAATATGTTGTCATTTCCCATGGTTATTTAATATATATACTATATGAACTGTTATTTAAAGAGTTTGCCCTGAATGTTCTCTTCCTAGGAAAAGAACTGGAGAGAGAAAGCTTCAAAGAGAAAACACAGAGCTTTACTTTACAAAAACATCATCTCTAATAAGCATTTTGTGCTTCAAAATCATCACATTTATTTTTTATTTATTATTTTTTTCTCTAACAAGTATTCTGTGCTTCAAAGTCTTCACGTTTATTTCTTATTTATTTTTTTTTCTCTAAGTCTTTTGTGCTTCAAAGTCTTCATGTTTAACATAACACTGATAGCTCCACTACCAGCTGAGAATAAATTATTCACAAATGGGCACTATTTGTTAATTTAGATAAATTCAACTTAGCCACATAAAAAAAAAATATTCTTTAAATATATTTTAAAAACTCTGTATGTTTCATGTGTATATATTATATAAAATATAAATATAGTAACCCTTAAATGTTGTTAACATGTTACATGTTTTTTTTAGTTCCGCTGTGGAAGAGTTTCTCCAACTAACTCAGCTCCTAACATAATGTTTTAAACTTGGCTAATGGGAAGAATTAGATACTGACCATCTTCTCCAATTTTGCCATCATCGTTTTCGTCACCTGATAAAACAAATCTTATTTCTTCTTCAGTTAGAGTCCGTGCTTCAGGGTTGAACCATTTTAAGAAGTCCCTGCAAACAAACACAAATATAAAAAAAGAGACTGATACAACCATCGGTTAAACCACAGTTTGGACCATCTCTAGCTTTCAACACATCAGATAAATGTCATAACAAAAATATAATCAAAGCTCTTTATCTATAAATGATTAGGATACAGTGGAGCCTAATTATATAGGTGATTATCAAACTGCATCTTTACTTTAGGTCTTTTAGCAAGATTAATGTCCCAAAAATAATAAAGTTTAGTAAAAGGTACAATTTCAACGTAGTTTATCAAGTACCACCCTAAAATATGTTGTTAAACAGTATTGCAGTAGGACTTGGACTTTTTGAACTTTTAGAGTTATATCAGAAATGAAAAAGAAAGAACATCCTCGTCTACTGACTCTGGATTGTTTGATGAATTTATTTCTATTCAGAAAGTTAAAATGGGAAATGTATTGTTGGAAATACTACCTGTAGCACTTCTGTTTTTTAGGGTGAGTTTGCTCCTGTGTTTTGGATATCATTTTCTTTCTACGAATACAACTTTTTTTGATTGCGGTTGCTTATTTTTTTGCATTTGCTTTGATGACTGTAGGTTTTCGCTGCTATTATTTTGTAATTGTAGAATTTTTATTTTGTATAATTATTCTGTTATATTTCTGTTTTTTTAGGTTTGTGTGTTTTGGACTTTGCATCTTACGTGTCTTTTCAGCACATTTCACTGTTTGCTGCATGTTTTCACCTGCAACTTGTTTCATTTTTGTTTGCACCATTTCTCTTTTGCATTTGTTTTTTGTGCTTGAATATTTTGTAGTTTTTATCACAAAGTGTCTATTTTTACAGCTGGTTTCATCGTTTAGAGCGTGTTTGCACCTTTCAGCCACTTTACTTTTTACTGCATTCCCAAATTCTCAATGTGAGGCTTTCCAGCTTACTAACATGCAGGCACAGCCAACATCTAATCTGTGACGTAGATAAAATAGGTGTTTTCTATTGACCTTAATGGATAATAAGAACAAACACTAATCATCAGAAAGTGCAGAATACTGGAAGGAGGACATGCAAAAGTAATTGTTAAAAGTCCGTCCGTTTCTTTAGTACCACATTACCCATGATGCATCTGTTCATTTTGTAGTTCTAATTTTACGTAGCTGAATAAGTTGTGTTTTCCATGCTTCTGGGTGGTTCGGTGGCACAAAATAGCATCCACCATTAATCCTACTTCAATCCAGTGTGTATGAAACCTGTGTGCGTTCTTTACGATGTAAGTATATATTTTAAGTCCGATATTGTGTTTCTTTTCTGTCAGTTATTAACCCAGGAGGTTAAATTGTCCTTTAGTTTCTCTGGTTACTGACAATGCAAGAATATACTTATAATAACTCAAGCTCTTTGNATAAATATGCATATTTATTGTTTATTCTGTTTCAGATAACCACACATCCATATACATATCTCTAAGAAATCCAAATATAAACCTCATCATCTGTACCATCATCTCCAATGTACCTGCTTCTATTCCATTAATAAACCTTTTGAGCTGCACCGATGGAGTTGGCATATTCCTTCTGACCGAGGAAGATTCAACTGATGAGATATCTGGAACTAGTGCATCTAGACGCACACAGTCTTCTACACTTCTTAAACATTATATTTTAGATCATTTTATTTTATTCTAGTTATCTTAAGGTATTTATGGTTCTGGTTCTACCCTAGAGGTATAAAATTTAATTCTTAATGTGAAGATGTGATTCAGAAAAAAGGAATAAAACAATCATAGCTTGTCTCATTATCTGAATCTTTCCCAAACCTCTACATCAACACTTAAAATCAATACTTAAAACGTTTCAAAGTTTGAACAATTTGGAAACGAAGTTTGAACTTAAGAAAATCTAAAACAGGAAAAACATTCATTTTCAAGGTAAAACTGCAGAGAAAATATATAAAATAAGTACACTGCGTGTAGAACTATTAGGCAAATTAGGATTTCAACCACATCATCCTTTTCATACATGTTGCCCTACTCCAAGCTGTATAGGCTTGAAAGCCAACTACCAATTAAGTAAATCAGGTGGTGTGCATCTCTGTAATGAGAAGAGGTGTGGCCTAATGACATCAACACCCTATATTGTCATGATCTGGCCTGTTTGTTGGTTATTTCTTTCACCTGTATTTTTCCCTCCCTGCCTCAATTATCATTTATTCCTCTCACCCGTTTCCTTTGGTTTATATTCGGTTCAGCCTGAGCATTCGGGGCCAGATCATTATTTGTTTTTCTGCTAGTCTGTCCGTTCTGTTTATTTCATGGTTCATGTTTTGGAACCTGGCAGCCAGTAGAAAGAGTGTTTTGTGTTTGTCTCGTCTCCTAATCGTCCACTGTTCCTCCCCACTTGAGTCCTCAGGGTTTTTGGCTCAATACGCAGTTATGAAAGGTGGCTATATTGTTCACTGATTTGTTTGATTTTTTGTTTTTGAATGTCTCAAATGTTTATTTCTGAATTTTGAGTTGTTATATTTTGTTTTACCTGGTGAAAATAAAAAAGTGAGATGGGTATATATTTGTTTTTTTATTACGTTGCCTTACAATTAGCAATTGGCCAAATCTAAAGAAAAAACATCAACTTCCAAAAATAGGAAACTTTGAAATTAAGGAGTCTTTTGGGTTGGTTGAGAACACAATTGTGGCCCTATAATAAAAATAATCCTCAAAAATACAACTTGCCTAATAATTCTGCACACAGTGTATTTAAATATCAGTGAATGATTTGGTTTGAAAAAACATAAACTCACTGCAGACTCTTCACTTTGCAAATTGGATTCTCCAGTATCTCACACAGATACTTCATTTCAGAGTCTCCAAAGGATACACCTCCATGGATCTTTTGTATTTCCACTTCAGTCAGATGAAGGTTGGACTTCAGAGCTGAGGCCACAACTTCACATTCAGCCTCATAGAGTTTACAGCCACCAAGTCTGTGATTAGAGGGGAAATAAAGACACTTCTAATGTAATCAGACAATCTGGATGATAAACACAGACTAAAACATGACGAGCAAACAATGATGTCATCATCTCATGAAGGTCTGCTATCCACATCAATGTCCTGTGTTTTACACCACATAATCTCTTCATTCTCTTCAGGTCCTGGTTCAGCTGCAGGCCAGGTGTGTTTCTGCTTTGGTCAGAAGCTCCATTGAACCACAGTGATGGACACAAACAGAGAACCTCAGCAACAGGTTTAAACAGCTCAGGCTTCATATTCACAGAACAACACTGAAGGTTTTAACAGCAGCCATTTTGGCTGCCTCTTAGCAAACCTCCCTCTTTCTTCATGCTAAGTTCATACTGCTGTCTGCTGCAGAAACAATATGGATCCACAGAAGATCTTCGTCAATACCAACATTAATTTTATAGAAAAGGAAGGAATGGATTTAATCCACGGAGCTAATATCCAAACAGTTAGAGCATTTCGGATGGTGATGATCAAAAATAAACTAAGCAGCATCAAATATTTTCTATTTACCTATTTTGTATCTAAGGTTCAGCTTCTTTAGGGTCATGGCTCCACTCTCTCTAAAAGCCAATGGCTGAAAGGCAGGATCCACTTTGGACCGAGGAAAATAAATCCTTGCAGGAAATTATTTGATAATGCCACATTCTGAAACCCATCCAGTGAAACAAAAGAAGTGAATAATCTATTCAGATGTCCATGGCAGGATCTGTTTATCTAATTGATATCAAAGCAGAATCATTTGGATCCACCCCCCAACATCCAGATGACCTCCTGACACTAAACAGTCATCAGACTCTCCTTCCTAAGAAAACCTTGGACCTTCAGCTGCAGTCAGATGCTGCAGATCTACCAGTATGTGAAGGAAAGTTCAGTTTTCTCTGCAGCATCTAATGGAGCTGCATCATTAGATGTTCAAAGGAACTGAAGCCACTAATGAAGAGGCTGCTTTTTTGCAGAAATTTCATAATCTCAGACAACAGATTTTCTTTCTGCAGAGGACAATCTGCCAGTAAAAATCCCAATGGTGTAAGTTTTTGTCTAGGCCAGCAGGCTGGGACATCACGGCTCCAACCCCAGTGACTGAAGCATCAATCCCCATCAGGAACTGTTTGGAGGGATCAGACCGGATCAAAATGGAGGCTTGGGGCAAACTTCTCTTTTAAAGCTGTGAATTCTGATGTTGCTTAAGTGATATAAAGTACACTCCAGTTTATTGGATGTTAAGGCAGATAATTGGGAGACTAATTGGCTGTAGTTCTTGATGAAACATTGGTAATTGCAAATATTTTTGACTAAAGGTATGGTAGTATAGTATCAATTATCTCTGTAGCTATGTAGAAAGAGGAGAAACATAACATCTGATAACTTTTCTTTTCTCTGACACACTTGAAACTGACGGTGGCGTTAGATGTAGGAGTTTGCCCTGAGATCGAAGGATTGACGGTTCAAGCCCCTGCTCTGACTTTCATTGTTGTTGTGTCCTTGGGCAAGACACTTCACCTGCATTGTCTACTGATGGTGGTCAGAAGGCCCGGTGGCGCCAGTGTACGGCAGCCCTGATTCTGTCAGTGAGCCCCAGGGCAGCTATGACTACAATGTAGCTCACCACCATCAGTGTGTGAGTGTGTGCGTGAATGGGTGAATGAATGTAGTGTAAAGCGCTTTGGTCAAGTTACCTGACTTGAAAAAAAGTACATGCCATTTACCTTTTACCAAAAACTGCAGACCAAGAAGAAAAGTCTTGTTGGCACAATGAATAAGAGCATTATAGTTCCCTGTGTCAAAGAAAAAAAGGCAGCCTACAGCACTAATTTGCTAAAAAAAAAACAGTGCCATGACACTTATGGTATATTAATTCAAAGTGCAAAAATAATGCATGCATTCTTGGCGCTGCCCACAACTCAGCCAGTACGTACATTCAGCACCCAAAAGCAAAACCAGAGCCTGTGGTCTACTACAATCACACAAAGGTTAGCATGGATGTGTTTGACCAGAGGATTAGTAAGTATTCTTTGAAAGCGCTAAAGCAAAGGTGGCCTGTGGCTGTATTTTACAATCTCCTGGAAATAGCTGCTAAAAACAAATTGGTTTTGTTAAGGAGCTTTTTGAATGTCACCATCATACAAAGGGACTTTATACTTGAACAGGCAAAACAGAGAGCCTCAGGTTACCAACAACTTCGCCAGAGAATTTTGTGAGGTGAGCTTTGGTGAGGTAAAAGAATCAGTGTCAGCCCTGCACACACAAAAAAAAAAACTGAAATTATGTTTGTCTCAAATGTGAAAAGGTGCTATTTATTGTTTACGAGGGGAAATAATAATTTAATTTATTGTCAAAGCTCTTGCATTCCCATGGGCAAAGTGTCACCCATCATATTGACTGCCAGTGGGAGTTCTAGTAGTGTCGTATTTCTGGGAATCCAAATTTTAAAGGTTTTAATGTCTCTGGCTGATAGGATCTTTGTGGAGAACAGAGATTTTCAACATTCTGAAGGTCTGCTTTTCATGTCAGTGGAAGGTGAGAAATTATGAAAAGCAAAATATTTGGAAAAATTATCCAAATTTCTAAATACCAAAACCTCTGGCAGAGCTGTCCTTAAGAAGCTGAGTATTTGGATGTTTGAATAGCTTAATCGGCCCAGGGATGAAGGAAGAAGTTAAAGAGATTTTTAATCTCAATGGGTATTACCTGGTTAAATAAAGGATAAATAAAAAATAAAAAAAAGAGCAAAAACATCCAGAAGCAACTAGAACAATGAAAAACAACCAGGAGGACAATAGATGTGAATCAGCATCACACCATGAGGACATCTGGACTCACCGAGCTTTTCTGCAGTTCCTCACAGCTGGGACCAGTCTATGCCGTCCATTCTCTGATGTTTTGTACTTCTGCAGATCTAACTCCTCCAGAATTTCCTCTGACATCTGCAGCATGTAGGCCAGAGCTGAGCACTGAATCCCTGTGAGCTCCTTCTCTGATCTGTTTCCTAATTTCAGGAACTGTTGGATCTCTTGATAAACTGAAAGGTCTTTCATCTCCATCAGACAATGGAAGATGTTGATGCTTCTATCAGGAGAGATTCTACGAGTGCTCATCTCCTTCAGATTGCTGATGGCTTTTTTGATGGTCCCTGGACTGTTCTCTATCTTACCCAGCAGCCCTCCTAAGAGGCTGTGGCTGGACTTCACAAAGAGACCATGAAGGAAGCGAGCAAACAGGTCCAGGTGGCCATTTGGACTCCCGAGGGATGTTTTCATGACTTTGTGCAGAATATGAGGTAGAGAGGAAAAACGATGCTTTAAGATATCAGAGGGATGTTCTTCTTCATCACTGTCATCTTCATAACTGGCCTCATTCTTCTCCTCAACTACCTGAAGGTTCTCCTCCCCTTCTGTGTTCCTGCCTATCAAACAGTGGAGCATGTAGACTGCAGCCAGAAACTCCTGGATGCTCAGGTGGATAAAGCAGTAGACAGATTTCTGGAAGATCACGCGCTCTCTTTTGAAGATCTCTGTACAAACCCCCGAGAAGACTGAGGCCTCTGTGACATCCACACCACACTGCTCCAGGTCTTCTTGGTAGAACATGATATTTCCTTTCTCCAGGTGTTCCAAGGCCAGCCTCCCCAGCTTTAGAAGAACTTCCCTGTCAGCCTCCATCAGCTCCTCTGGACTCGTCTCATGCCCTTCATGGTACTTGTTCCTCTTCCGCTTAGTCTGCACCAGCAGGAAATGTGAGTACATGTCAGTCATGGTCTTGGGCAACTCTCCTCTCTGCTCTGTGGTCAACAAGTTCTCCAGAACTGTGGCAGTGATCCAGCAGAACACTGGGATCCCACACATGATGAAGAGGCTCTTGGAGGTCTTGATGTGGGAAATAATCCTGCTGGCCTTCTCCTCTTCATTCCTGAACCTTATCCTGAAGTACTTCTCCTTCTGGACGTCAGTGAAGCCTCGTACTTCTGTTACCCTGGAAACACAGGAAGGAGGGATCTGATTGGCTGCTGCAGGTCGGGAAGTTATCCAGACAAGAGCAGAGGGGAGCAGGTTCCCCTTGATTAGGTTAATCAGCAGAACGTTGATTGATGACTTCTGTGTGATGTCAGAAACAAGCCGACTGTTGCTGAAGTCCAGAAAAGGTCTGCTTTCATCCAGGCCATCAAAGATGAAGAGAAGCTTCCAGACAGCCAGCTTCTCTGCTGGGAGCTTCTGGAGGTTTGGATGGAAAACATGGAGCAGCGTGAGAAGACTGTGCTGCTGATCTCTGATCAGGTTCAGTTCCCTGAAAGAAAACAGAACCACAGCACTGACATCTTGGTTCTCCAAGCCCTGTGCCCAGTCCAGAGTGAACTTCTGCACTGAGAAGGTTTTACCAACACCAGCAACGCCGTTGGTCAAAACCACTCTGATGGCTGCATATTGATCAGGTAAGGCTTTGAAGATGTCATGGCACCGTATTGGAGAACCATGGAGGTTCTGGATCTTGGAAGCTGCCTCCAGCTTCTTCACCTCATGTTGGGTATTAACCTCTTCACTCTGTCCCTCTATGATGTAGAGATCGGTGTAAATATTGTTGAATAGGGTTCTACTTCTTGCATCACTTCCTTCAGCCACACATTCACATCTTCTCTTTAGACTGATCTTATTTTCCTCTAGAACCTCCTGCAGACCAAAATCTGCTGAAACACAGAACAAAATATGACTGAAAATAAAGATTGGAAGATGAAATTGGAACCAAACCATCTTAAACATTAGGTGTTATCATTAAAAGGTCTCTTCCTTCACGTCTGAATGCTTACACACACATATATGAAACTTCGGAGGTAGCTCGCTTTTGACAGGCTGAGACAGTTAAATGAGAATAATATGGATTTTTGTTTTGCAGTTTAGATTTTTTTAATTACTGTGTTTTTTGTTGGCGTTTGTGGGTTTGTTTTATCTTATTAGTTCTGCTACCAGCTCTGTGCTTCAGCACCGACAGAAAACTTTGATAGCTCTGTTGGTGGTGCTGCTTACTCTGCCTTGGCCCTGCCATCTTCTGAACCTTTCTTTCCTCTCCTACTTCTGTTTGTTCACTCATTTTCACCACTTCTTCTTCCAGACTAGCTATGCTTATTCTTCTTCTCTTTATTTCTTTTCCTCACTCATGGGGCAGGCGCAGCAGACTATTTCAATCATGGCTTTGGTTTTGAGATAAAAGCATAAACGTGACACAGCAGTCACATTTGGAAAACCACGCCTTGCTGGAATTTTCAGCCAGTGGTGTTTTTTTTTTTTCGAATCCTGATAATGATGCATTAAGGGTTCACAAAAAACTCAGACACAAAGTTCTGACATGCTGATGACATCCGACTACAACTTGGCATTCACGGAATGGTCAAAATATCGCATTTCGCACAGAGGGCATAATTGTCATAAAAATAAGATAATTATCATACATCTGACATACACACTCTTTAGTCACCACATGCATAAAACAGCTCTACAGAGGCAGTCAGTCCAATATTAGTATGAACAAAAACAACAATAATAATAACCGAGAACTCAAATTATAAAGTATAATACATGTGAAATAAAAGTGTGATATTATTTTAAAATTTTTATGTTTCCCTCTTATCTTTCTTTGGGATCATAGCTAACATTTTTAAAACCATAAAATCCAGAGGATAGTGTTGTCCCTACCAACACTGATGATGATCAATATTCAATTTTAATTAGTAAAATGTTACGCCCTTAAAATATTCTTCATGAGGTCTACTGTTCAGAGAACGTTACCATGGTAACCAGCATAACTAAGAATGAATCCAGTCTTGTGGCACCAGAAAGTCAGGGAAAAACCAGAAGTCGTCACACTAATCCACTAATCCTGCTTCATGGTACAGACCTAGACTTAAGGAACTGTCCAGTTTTAATTGATTCAGTTCAAAGGGCTGAAACAAAACCAATTTAGAAAACCCAATAGATTTTCTAAAAAAAGAGACTTGGTTGGAATAATTGATCCCAGAAAGACTTCAAAAAAACTTAAATCTTAAAATCCAACTAAAGAAATGGAATTTGTTCAACAGAGTGGGTAGAAGGAAGCTCTGATTTGAGATGTTCAGTCTTACCTGCTGCACAACTGCTCTGACTGGCTGTCAGCGGTCCAGCTCTGGCTCTGGATTTCTCTCCACACTGGGGTGTGCTCTTCCTCTCTCTGTGAAAACATTTCTTCATCACTAAAATGGTTAACTACCAACAGTGTGGGGCTGTCCTACTGAAGCTGAAGATGGTCAGGAAAGTCAACCACAAACAGAGGACAGCTTGGTGAGGACCGTTTCTTTGCTTTCTATTTTCTTTCTATTCTTGATCCAAACTGGAATATGGGGCTCCCCAGTTAGAAGGAACTGATTTAACTCAACAGCTGTTATATATAGATCTCTAACCTGATTGATCATTCCAGCCTTGTTCTGAGATCATCCTATTAACTTGAAGATTAAGCTCATTCTAGATGAGATTGACTGTGGAAGGAGGAGGAGTTCAGCCTGTGAGCTGGAGCACAGTCAGTCTTTACCACTGAAACCAGTTCAAACTGGGAACTGCAAATTAGCTTTTAGTGTGTCTCTACCATCACTGCTGTGTTCTATCTTCCAGCAGCTCAGCTCTGACACGACCTTGAATCTGACAGGTATGAGGGTGGAAAGAACAGGAAGGATTTAGCTAATGGAGCTACAACAGGAACCAAGCCCAAGACAATTTGATCAGGGAAAATAGCTTTGGCAAATGGGGCATTTACTCTACCAACACATTCTAACTCCCAGCTATCCAAATACTGATGCCCGGTGAAAGGCCACTGTGTGTCATACTGACCGGACGGGAACACCCTTCTTATCATTGCTGATTTAGATTCAGAACTGAACAACTTCTGGGATTTATCAAGCAGGAAGGAGAGAAAATGACTTTGGACCTTTTATTGTTCGGTTGGATGTTGATAAGAGAGCACCAGAACAAAGTCCAAACCAGAGAGACACTTAAGATCAACCATTTTAGATTATAGAGGTTCTATCTCTGCAGAGTTACATCAATCAGTTAGAGACTGGTTCTTTACCTTGGATCTGAGGGTCCAGATTCTGCACTGAAGTCTAAAATGTTTTCTTTGGACCTGTCGCTCCTCATAGACGGACCCGTGGATCTCGAAGTTTCTGCTCTGTCGTCCTTTAGATCCCAGTCTTCCATCTTCTGGACTTCAGTCAGTCTAAGAGAGAAACCAGAACCAGTCAGTTCCCAGTGGTTCAGATCCAAATGTCCCTATTTTGGAGGACCTGTGGCAGCAAAAGTTGTCACCATGATTTGCAGGTAGAGAGAGAAGTTGAGAAATCTTAATAGGCCTACCATCATTTAAACAGAAAAGTTTGTAAATTTTCACTAAGGGTTTATCTTATGATTGATGTTTTATAATTGACTAATAATCTTTAGTCTATATATATCAGAGCTAATTAGGAATTGTTTTGCTAATGTATTATACTGATCTGGTTGAGTTGTGTTTGTCATCTTCAGCATGAGGAAAAGCTAAGATGAAATGAGAGGCAAACTGCAAGACGAGAGAACCCATGGACGGAAACAAGAGGAGCAGTGTATTCTCATTATGAGTTCGTATGAAATCGTACGAAAAGTTATGCACCCTAATTTCGTAAGTTTTGGACGTTTTTTTTGTCGTATGCGCATGCGCATTTTACGCACCATTCAAGAACATAGAATTTGACATACAATTAACCCTGACCCTATAAAACAGCAAGCAACATAGTTAGAGACATGAAGAAGTGATTATTGCACTGTTTTTCCCAGTTTTACGTCCGTCCACGGATCTGCTTTTTTAGTCTGTCTGCCTGCGCATGCGCACTAATCTGGTTTTTTGAGGAAAAACGTCCAAAACGTACGAAATAGTGTGCATAACTTTTCGTACAATTTCATATGAACTGATAATGAGAATATGTTGAGAGGAGGGATCAATGGTCCCCTGATGAAATTGAAATGTCCATTTTATTGGTTAAGCTTGTAGCTCCAAATATAAATAATTGTGTTAGTTATTTTTTTTTTAGGCTTTCCCATGTCAATATCAGAATTGTATCATATCCGCCAAATTTGATAAATATATGGTGATCTAGGTTTTGTCATCCAGCTCTAATTCCAGCAGTTATTGATAGCTGACTGACCTTAGATCTGCTGGTCCAGGATCATCACTGAAGAATGGAATGGAGATGATCTTTGGTCTTTGTCACTATTTATAGAAACACAGCTGGGAGCTGGAGGTGCTGCTCTGCTCTCCTGTTTTCCAATAAATGTTCCTCTGTCTCTTCTAGTTTGAAACCTGTCTGAAAGGGAAACGGAGACACTCAGTTAACAACATCATTGTTGAATTGTGACCTCTGACCTTAAGTTCTGCAGTGAGGGCTGAAGAACCAGAACAAATAGGTCTGTTCCGATAACAAGAAGTTCACAGTGAGAGCAAATGTTATAAAAGAAACCACCACAGCAACCTTTGTTTTTACAGATATCAGAGAAGCTTTGTTCCTCCATAGATCCAATCATCATCAACACATTTATTGGTGTTGATGCCAAACAGAGCGGCAGACCCAGAGATAAAGTAACCCTCTCTGTGAGCAGATAACCAGTCAGAGTTCACGTCTCTCTCTCCTCACAGAGGGAAAAACTCACTAAAAGTAAAGTTACAATATATGAGTTTACCTTCAATTTCAGACTGTTTTAATCCACCTGTTCTTCAGAGACCAAATAAAACCTGAGCTTGTGTCTTCTTCTTTACCTGCTTCAGGTAAACATGAGAACCAGGAAGCACTCAGCCCCTCCCATCCTCATTTACAGGAAGTCAGGCGAGTTTATCTCTGACTGTTACTAAACATAATGGGTTATAGGACATTCAGTAATCATATTAATTATTTAACCAAGATATTTATCATGAAAGAGACATAAAGATGGCCTTTGTTCATAAGCTGATATTTTCTATTGCGTTATTGTACATCTATACGACACATCAGAAGCTCAGTTGCATAAAAATATTTTTTATCAAAAGTCAGATCTTATTTATTTTTTTATCTCTAAGTAAAAGTATGCTCAGTTGCTCTCTTGTAAATTTTAATACATCTAGTTAAAAATCTTTAAGTTATATATTGCCTTTACATTTATCAACAAAAACAAACATTGAAATTTTTTTTTATAAATTTGAGTTATTAAATAACTACATCTCTGTAAGTGTGAGTTAACTGGCACCATTCTATCAGCAAATCCAATTTTTCTCATGACAATGTTTTCAAATTTGTGGTCAACAATCGTGAGCATTGGGTGACACTCTCCTTTGTTCATAAAGTGACAACAAAGATACCACTCTTGGAAGTTGTTGTGACTGGATTTGATAAAACCTTTAAGCCTTTCTGTATAAAATCAATATTTCGATCAAGATGACAAAGCTTGTTGCTATATATACGAATTATACTCTGAATTGTAGTTACTGACAATTGGTTACCATGTTTTATTCTGACAAACCAGATCTTTTTGATGTTCTTTTTCCTTATTAGTGTGATTGCAATTGCTGATCTTGACCTGGCCGGCTTCCTACGGATCGGAGCGGAGAAAAAACTTGCTTGGCACCCATAACCCCATAAAGACCCTTAACTCCACACTGCTCCCTGGGCGCCACGAATGGGAGCCCACTGCTCCCCAAGGAGATGGGTTAAATGCAGAGAGTGAATTTTGTTACACTGTAATTGTGACAGTGTAATAACTAGAAAAAAATACTGTAAAAAATATTTTGATGCTAAAGGAAGGAGAAGATGTACGTGGATGTGGAACAGTTATCATTGATTAACATGACTGCACATGTGCTCAGCACAACATACGTGAGCGGGGTGGAGTATTGACAGAGGATGTGGAATCTGGTGGTTAGATGCCCTTACTGTTCACTGAAGATCTGTTTCTAATAAAAGTTTTGAGGAATCTGTCTGTCTGCCTCGATACTGGATCCTATTGTTCTGCACATGACACAATGCTTTCATGAATTGATGGACCTCAGACTTTGAAACTGCAAAAACTTTAGATCTTATATCATTTTTACTTTTGAAATTATAGAATAAGTGTGGGGGACATTTAAGGACTTTTTTTTTTTTTTATAAATAAACTTTATAATCATTCAGGAGGCCTTAATAGTGTCCGTAACCAGGGGAAAAAATTGCAGTGACCACATCTTGAAATAATGACCTAAAATATGGAAAAAAATAATCTTTCAATTGGGTCTCTTGTCTTCAATTGGTAACTGTGTCCTTAACACTGAGGGTTACACATTCTCAAAATAAATTATATTTACACTAAAAAAGTCCAATTTAATCATTTTATCCACGTAAAATGCAGAGTGGGAACCAGGTTTTATGTTGAATGTTAGATATACAAGCACTGGTGTGCTGATTACCCTCAGACCTTGCATACTCAACTCAAAATAAACTTGACTGCAGTGAGATTGTATTGCTGCTGTCTGAGAGATATAAATAGATAAAAAAGGTGAAGCTTTGGCTTTGCAGAGATGATTTAGAGCTGCATATACTTTTGTTCTTATTTTGGACATTAGCTAAGCTCCACATTTGAAATCTTGAAAATCGGATGAAAAAGAAAGAAAAAAAAAACTTATTGTTTCACTTTGCAGTGAACTGTGCTGAATGAGAGGAAGAAATCACCATTCTGACAAGAGAAAGGAGAATGCGCTGTTGCACATTATAAAATGTGCAGACATCAGTGATGCAGAATGCTCATTTCTATGCACAGATCGATTATAGGCTGATTAGTCTGCTGGCAGCATAGCTTTTTAAAACCGTTTTTGTAACAGAGATGGCAAATCTGATCACACCATTACATTTAATTACAAAATTATTACTAGTATATTAGTTGTAAAATTGGTCAGTTAGTCCTCCAGTAACCTAAGCCATGGCAGCATAGCTACACAAATAGTTCATGATAATCTAAGCCAGTCTAACTATCAGTTTTATCATAAAGGGAAGGTTTAAGCCTGGTCTAGAAAGTAGACGGGGTGTCTGCATCAGTTAAGTCGGGGCTGTTTTCACAGGAGAGGAGCTTGATAATTAAATCATCAGCCTCCGAATCCACTTTTCTACAAATCACTAATAAACCTCTAATCTGACAGCAAAGTCCTCCATTAGGTTAATCTGGAACAATCAGATCTCTGATTTATAATTGAGTTTGATTGTTAATGGCTTCACATGTAGGAAGCTGAAATTATAATCTGGATTTTACAGGGACTCGGTGAAGGAACACTAAAATAGGATAAATTGACACTCTATTGTCAGGTGAACCCGATATTCAGCCAGACACAGAGTTATGTTTAAAGGGTTTATTGTAGGGGTGAATAATTGGCAGATGAAGAAGGCAAACAGCCACAGTCTTGGCAGAAGAATTCTGTTTGAAATTGCTGGTTTGCTAGCCTGGCGTAGTCCGACTCAATTCTAGTCAGAATATGAGTCTGATGCTGCTCCATAGAGCTGTGATTATGGGGCGTGTTTCGAACGAACCAGGAAAAAAAATGCCTCTGCACTCA
>NW_015151077.1:127615-128854 GCF_000732505.1 Cyprinodon variegatus | reverse complement strand
TCATCTGTCCATCATCGTATAAAGCCCGCCCTGACAATTTGATTGGATCGCCTGACAGTGGGCGATAATACTTGCGCTACTATGGAGCAGAGCCAGACCGAACTTTCCCGACCTCAAACTTTGTGGGCGGGACTAAGTTCGGAATGGCACCCAGGCTACTGGTTTGCAGGGATGAGCAGAGAACCAGGATATGTAGGTGTTGACAGAACCAACAGGCCTTGTGGAGCGGAAAACCCCACAGAACGGGCAAGCAAGCACCTGAGACTCACAGAGGAACAGGACTTAGGCAACCTTAACTCGGACAGTTTACCTGGCAGGGCCCACAGGATCCGGTATAGAAGGAAACAGGGTGAACTGGAGTATGCAGGCACAGGCTACCTTAGCAGGAGAGTCTAGCTTGCAGAGCACACATGTGCTAGTGAAGCAAAGGCAAATAACATGTGAAGACAGTGAGACGTTCTGGCAGAGATGAGTAGGCAGAGGCAGGTATAGGTAGGCGAATCGGTGAGCAGGTTATATTCAAATTGTTTTATTTCTATAGCGCCAATTCACAACACATGTCATCTCAAGGGCACTTTACAATTCAACTAGATCATACACTGAGATTGATTCAAAGTTTTCTATCTAAGGAAAACCAGTTGATTGCATCGACTCATTGACTTGAAGGCAATCCCTCACACTAAGCATGCTTGTAGCGACAGTAGAGAGGAAAAAAATACCTTTTAGCAGCTAAACCAGGCTTAGTGTGAGCGGCGATCTGGCGAGGCCGAATGGGGTTCAAGGAGACCGAAGCAGAGATACATAAAGGCAACTCTTAACCAGCTCCACAGGGTTCAGGAAACATCCAGCACATCCAGATAGTCACAATTAGAGAAACAAGACTAGAAATAGGCAGAGCTCGAACATCAATAAACAAAGGTGTTGATGGCAGCAGTACAGCTGATATTTCTCTCTAGGATGGAGTCACAGCCAAACAGAAACAGACCATATGAAGCTACTATGAGAAAAAGCAGAGAGCTTAACGTTATAGATTTAACTAACAAATTCTGCAGACTGGGAGAATAGAGATAGAATGAAGCAGAATGATAAAAAAAGGGATACCCATGTCCTCCAGCAGTCTAATCCTATAGCAGCATAACTATAGAGATAGCTCAGGATAAACTGAGCCACTCTAACTATAAGCTTTATCAAAAAGGAAAGTTTTAAGCCTAGCCTTAAAAGTAGACAGGGTGTCTGCCT
>NW_015151077.1:124580-125485 GCF_000732505.1 Cyprinodon variegatus | reverse complement strand
CGAATTACAGTATTACCAGTACTCGAATTGAGGAAGGATGGCATCCCCCTTCTTAAAAAATAGGTTAAAAATGATCCCCTTCTTAACTGACCATCCCCCCATACCATTTCCTGTTACATTTTATCACTGAATGTGTACATTTCTATTATATTTTAACAGTTATGGCAATAATATTGCCCTATCAACATTTGATATCAGCAGGGTGTGCGCTTACATGTATGATTAGCGCACAGCCTGCTCTGTTCTGAATAGCATCGCGGCTGAGCGGCAAAGACAATTTGAGGGAATGTGAAAATAAGGAGGGGAGGGAATCTTCCGCAGGTTCCAGGTTCTAAGTTGCCAAGATCTCCCTCCCCTGCTTAGTTTGAGACATAATGTGTTTACAATTATCCAAGTTTATCCACATAATCATACCTGCTCTCTGTGATTGTGGTACGAATTTAATAAGTCTAGGAAAATAAATGCGAAAATAAGGAGGGAATCTTCGGCAGATTCCAGGTTCTAAGTTTAACAGATAAAGTGTCAGAAATGATCTAGAATAGTGTTGATAGTAAAATGGGGAATTAACATCAACTGAGTAGAGAAGTTATTCATCGCACACTGACTGTAGCACTAAGTAAAATCCTCTTAATTTGAAATTATCTGTCCACCAAAACTATAAATTTTAAGGCATCAGTGTATAAGAAATGTGAAAACATTAAGAACATGTTTTAAATGTCCCTTTTCTGTCATGATGGGTTTACTGAGAGGCCCAAGATGCAGAACACAACGGACTCAGAGGAAAAGTTAACAAGTTTATTGTAACACAAGCACGTAGTAAATGTACAGTTTGCTGGTTCAGGCCTGGGGACTAGGAATTGATCTTGAGGGTTTCTGGTCTGTACCTTGAGAAGTGTAGAAGAGAC
>NW_015151077.1:120661-123552 GCF_000732505.1 Cyprinodon variegatus | reverse complement strand
AATGCACTATAGACAGAGCAACAAAGATGAGGAATCATCTTAATCATTTTATCATCACAACAGCATTTATCATAAGCAGCAACAGCAATGCCCAGTTAAATATTGATGCGTGTGTAAGTTGATTACTTCTTACTATTTTTAAAAATCACATCAGTAAACAGAGTAATTCAGTTGTGTCATTTTGAAGCATGGAAATTTTGAGATGTCTCCAAAAGACTACTTTCTGCATGGTCTGTTGAAAAGTGGAATGTGTCTCGATCCTTATCTTTTTGACATGTAAGTTCACATTCCTTAGTTAAAGCGCTGTGGGTATGTGCCTGTGTGTTAACACCTACCCATCTCAGCCTCTGATTAGTCTAAGACGAATACTTTACTGTTCTATAGGCAGTCAAGTTCAATTTAAAATTCTTAATTGAACATAAGAGAAATAAAACCTCATTATAACTCATTTTATCCTGGTTCTTCAAAGAGTTTTGGAGTCCGATGGCTAGGGCAAATCTTGTCCTGCAATCAGGAAATCTTGTAGAACTTGTAATTTGTAACTTGTAATTTGTAACTTGTAATTTGTAAATTAACCTGTAAATTGTCTGCGGCTCGATGGCTGCAAAACTCTTCATAAGATGTTGAATATTACAGTGAAAAGGTGTACTGTGCTAAATTAGCCACCCCTCTTCCTGCTATGGAGGATGGAGGAGCTCACAATTGTGTAGGTGTGATAGATGAAGTTTGCACACCTAGGCCTGCCTTGTCTGGTGTACCTTCGAAAAATCCTGAGTTGTTGTTGTCTGTTGAAGGTCAGATTCTCACAACTCTGAAACTGGTGTTTATCAGGTTGCGTTTGCTGTTTGTTCTCTTCATGGAATTCTTGTTTCTGGGTCTTTGCCAAAACCCTTTTCAGCCCAGACTCCTGAACTTGTTGTTTTAACAGAAGCCTGTATGTTGGCTGAAGGACATTGTCTGTTACCGGTTTGACCTCTTCATATGCATTAAAGATATCCTGGGGATTTCCAAAGAAGTACCTATTACACTGCAAAGCAGCAATGAAGTTGGCAGAGGTTACTGTTTTTAGGAGTCCATTTGCTTCAACTATTGCTTTGGCATGCCACACAGAATCTGCATTCTCTGAGATCACAATAAGACAATGGAGAAGAGCCTCATAAAGTTTATGAAAGTCTTCAAGGCTTGTGTTGCGCTCAACCTAACAAGTCTCACACATTAGTTTTATCTTATTCTTTGCCAATAGTTGTTCTGCAAGCCTCTCCTGGTTAATCTCTGACATTGAAGATTCATACTTTTGCTGCTTCTTCTGTGAATACTTGAAGAAAATACCTACCTAAGCCTACATTTTACTTCTAGAACAGCATATGACTTTAATAATGAAAAGTTTAATTGGAGACTCACACAGTGGGAGTATTTAACTCTTGGGGATTCTTTGCAAAAATTAGCAGCACAACCATTGACTCTCCTTTCCATATCGCCGGAACCATCATAGCCTTGAGCGCAGCACAGTTTCGGATCTAGTCGAACTTTTCCTGCTTCCTTCCTTGGTATAAATTTTTATGACTTAAAAGTGATCAACACTTTTAAGTCTGTTCTTAGGACTAAATCACAACTAAAAATACAACGTTTTACTGAATTTACTCTAGTTAATTATTTTTCCTATTTTGGTCTATTGAATTCCACTGGTGATTAAGTTGTTGGATTTAACAATTAGAGAAAGATACACTAATAATTTGAGCATTTTGATCTCAGAGATGCCACAAAACTGAATTTACTTAAAGTTGTTTGTATTTTTATTTTGTATTTTTATTGCAAAGTATTGAAATCAAATTGAACAAAAATATCACTAGATTGGGCTATTATCATACCATAACGTGGAAAAAAAAACCTGACTTAACAAGACTCCCCGAGTCTCCAAGCAAGTGCTTAGAGCAATGAGCCTATATTCTGTTGCAGGGTCCTTGCTTCTGGTCATTACCTGTTGATAAAAGTTACCTACTTTTCATAAGGGAGACCATTCTTAGTTTTAACAATACAACACATATGGACAGATGGACCCAGTATTCAAGTGAGTCCGTAGCCTGACCAAGGGGTTCTAAACCATACAGGAACAGACAGATCACAGGTTCCAGGAATCCACTGAGCATTCAGGCAGGTTCAGAGTTCTATGAGTCCAGCAGCAGGCTCAGACAGACACGCTCAGATGGAGACAGGCAGGCTCAGTGGTTGAGAGGTACAGAGACAAGACATGGTACCAGGATAACTGCAGAACTTTAAAGTACTCCTCTAAGGAGCCAGGATTATGGTAATTAAAACTGGCCTCCCCCACACTCCGAGCTAAAACCCTGAAGCCTCCACGGAGAGGAGGAGGATACAGGGGACAAACACTAACACCCTCTCAACACACAGGCCCCTAAGAGTCAAGACATAACCAGGGACTTAACTAAACTCTAAACCAAACAAACATGAACAACTAACACAAATACAAAACACACATAATGATCTGGCCACGATACCTGGGCTAAATAAAGCAGACCAAACAGGTTGATAAGATGAATTATAATTAGAACATAGAGAGGGAATGGCTGGTGAATGCAATGAGTTATTACATCAGCAACCAGGGCTGTGATCCTGACAACATGTGGCACGAATGGGTTTAGACCACATTATTGTGTACACAACACACACTCCACAATAACTATTGTCTGAGTGTCAATGTCCACTCATTTCTCTAATTTTATAAACAAAGTTCTGGGTGTAGCAATACTTCTGCAATGCACTATAGACAGAGCAACAAAGATGAGGAATCATCTAAAACTTTTTTATCATCCCAACAGCAATCATCATAAGCAGCAATAGAAATACCCATTTAGATATAGATTTTGTGTTGA
>NW_015151077.1:117576-119774 GCF_000732505.1 Cyprinodon variegatus | reverse complement strand
TATATATATATATATATATATATTTATTTTTTTTAATTATTATTATTATTATTTTTGTATATGACATCTTCACTTTTGATTCATGAATGTGTCCTTTCAGGTTGAAGACATGGCCTCAGATCAAATGGAGGTGGCCGCCCTTGGTAGACCTTTCGCATTGGGGATGCTATATGACGCTTACAGAGATAAGCTAATAACTGGTAAGATGAGAATAAATCAGTTTATATATTCAGTTAACCAACATTTCAGATGTAAGGAGGATTCCTTTTGGTTTGTTATTATAAAGGACCTAACCCTTGTTTAATTGGGACATATTAGCTAAGTAAATAAATCAAAATGTATACATTTCAGCGGCAAGAAAATTAAAAGTGCTTTACTTCATAAAAAAACAAACAAATATGAAGTAAAAACATTTAAATCATCCAAAAGTATACATTTTTTAGGTGGTCAAATTCAATACAGAATTTTTCAAATAACTTCTTCAGCCTTGACTTAAGGAATTTTGAGCTTGAGTTTCTGGGAATTTGTTCCTATTGATAGAGCATACATAATGAAAGCTGCTTCTCCATGTTTGGTTCTGGGGATGTAGAGTAGACCAGAGCAGAACCAGAAGACCTGAATGGTATGGAAGGTTGCTACCAAGATAGTTAATCATCAATGTATTGTGGCGCAAAAGCATTCAGCGATTTATAAACTAATAGAAGAAGTTCAAAGTCTATTCTATGAGCTACAAAGAGCCAATGGAAAGAATTTAAAAACAGGGTAATGTGCTCTTTTTGTTCCAAGTGACAACTCAAGCAGCAGCATTTTGGTTTAACTGCAGTGGTTTGATTAATCTTTTTTTAGCAGACATGTGAAGACACTGTTAAAATAATCAATTCTAGATCAAAGGAGCATAAACTCTGCACATGCACACAGGAACTTAATTGTTGAAGACATGTCTTCTGATAACAGTGGGATAACTTAAAAGCATTTATTAAAGCTACGGCTAATGGTTTGCAGATCTACAGCAGCAGCGGCTAGGGAGTCTGAGGCAGGTTATTCTGACAAGAGGAAACACAGGGTAGGAAAGTTGTGGATAAAAACAGTGTGCAAGCATTATGCAACACGTTTTGTTTATGCTAACAGCAACACGACCAACATGTCAGGCTAACAATCAACATATATATACCAAACCGAAAACCGTGACCACGAAACCGTTAACCGAACCGTGGATTTTGTGAACCGTTCCACCCCTAATCTTTACCCCTGCCTACTAAAATAAAACCTTTGGTTATCTGTGGTCCCAATAACTGTGCGTACTGTACAGATGTGCTTATTTGTGAACACCTATCCAAGTCCTTCTCTATATATTTTATAACTGCTACTTTACTCTTCCCCAGCCACTCAGCAGCCCTTCTGCATTGGTTTAAGCCACCTTATCCCATGGTCTGACCACAACCTAAGGAGGGTAGAAACAGGAGCTAGTAATGATTTTGTAACAATGGACAAATGAATTGCTTTGTTAGTTCTTACCAAAAAAAAGGCATTATGAAGTTGTTTATTTTATTCCCATAACTGCCTTTTTTTAATTGAAGTGTCCCAAAGTGAAAAGTGAAGGTTCAAAAACTTATACTGCAATATATTTTCATTTTGGTGGAGATTTTTCACTTTAGGAGTGGATTTTATTTAATATTCTAGATATTGCTGAGAATAAATCCGTATTGGCAACAACTTTGTTAACCAAACTAAATCTGTTCACTTACTTCTCATTCATAAAAGTAGAAATATAAGAAATATTTTTTGGAAATTAACTCATTTATTTCATTTCATACAGATTTTTCTCTATGGGACAGAGAAACTATTCAAAAGTACAAGATAAAAAAAACTCAAAATGGCACTTTCTGTGAAACTACTGTCTCAGACTCCATTGACGAAAAGGCTTCTCTGCTGAAGGCTGATGCGTCTCTCATAGTCAGTTTTCTTAGTGGTCTGGTTGAAGTTGGAGGAGCTGCCAACTACTTGCTTGATGATAAAGAGTTCAAGAACCAGAGCAGAGTTATACATCAGTACAGAGCCACAACGGCTTATGAACGACTGGAACTAAATCATCAGGACGCCAAGAAACTGCAAATAGAAGAGGTCATCCGGAACAGCAATGCAACACATGTTGTCACAGGCATCCTTTATGGGGCCAATGCTTTCTTTGTGTTTGACAG
>NW_015151077.1:113652-116305 GCF_000732505.1 Cyprinodon variegatus | reverse complement strand
ACTTGACGATGAGACTTTTAGACTTAAACCTAGACAGACTTTATTCTCGTTTTGTACACACAGACTGTATGAAAAAATTAATTTCATTCAGTACAGCACTCAAGACATTATAAACTGCAGCAGTTTTAAAAGCAATAGCCCCTATTGTATAGTCATGCAGTTTATCAAACATTAATCATTTGTGTAATCCTACCTGAACTCAGACAGGAGCAGTTGATTTTTTGCCAAAGACTCATAAAGATAAGTTTCAATTGTATAAGAATTTTCCAGTTTTGATTTTGGAAATAAGTTTGTTATTTATTTATGTGTTATTTTTATCTAACAGACTACTGTGATCTCACATTGGACCCAGAAACTGTGAATGGGAACCTCGTTCTGTCTGAAGGAGACAAGAAAGCAACATGTGGACCCTGGCAGCAATATCCTAAAACAGAGAAGAGGTTTAATCGATACCCCCAGGTTCTCTGCAGAGAGGGTCTTAAAGGCTGTCATTACTTTGAAGTTATGTGGAGCAATGAAACTACTAAAGGTATTGGGGTTGGTCTTGCATATGAAGGCGTTCCAAGAAACGGAAATGGCCTGCACACTGGGTTTGGATATAATGATATCTCCTGGTATTTTGGTGTTTACAGCAATAGTTATTGTGTATGGCACAATAGTAAAAAGATGTGGTCCTCTACTCGTCCTTCTGGATGCAACAGGATTGGGGTTTATCTAGACTGGCCAGGCGGCACGCTGTCCTTCTACCAAGTGTCTTCTAACTCTTTGACCCATCTGCACACCTTTGAGAAACGATTCTCTGTACCACTTTACCCAGGTTTCTATATCTGGGACAAATCCACATATGCAACTTTCTGTCCAGCTTAGAATTGATATAACATTGATATAGTGTGTGTGTGTATACATATATATATATATATATATATATATATATATATATATATATATATATATATATATATATATGACATGTTTAATGAAATTGCAATTTTCATTTTATTCTTTGTTATTTTAATCATTAAACTCTGAGTACATAGGTTAGGGAAAACAAACTTTATATATCAATAATACTTGTGCTTTCACAGCCTGTCACTCATTGCTGTAGCCAGAATCATATGACAGGGCACTCCAAGAAAGGATAATATTCCCTCAGTACAAAGCTAGAAAAGGCAAATGACGTCCTACCTAAAACTTTTGCTGCACATGCAATCAGCTGAAATAACACATAAACATATTTAATTTACAATACATCATTAAGATTTCTGAGCGGATGACTCTGAGCAGAATCAGAACTCTGTTAAAAAAAGAATGCCAGCTTAGCTGTGCTGGAAATGCACAGCTAAGCTGAATGTTTTTAAAATGTGTAATTAAGAGAAAAATTTCTAGGTATTCAATCATAAAGCGTCTACTTCTCAGATCCCAGGCGATAACATAATTGATATGCTAACAGGCAAATTGAATCACATTGGATGTATCGGTAGTTCATTTTATTGCTGTATATAATTTGTCTGGCTGAATTCAACTGCGATAAAACTACTTACCTCAATCAGACACTCTTACTGTAGACCACCTTTAACATCTTATTCTACCTTTGCTTAAAAACCAAATTTGCTAAATATTCTATGGAAATAATACAAAATAGTTTTTATTGAATTGTTTGGCAGGTCAATGTGTACTTCCTTATTTTCTGACAATAAATCAGACTGAATTTTACAACCAAAAAATCTTTAGCTAATCTCTGTCCTAGGTTGTGTGTCTTAGGAATTTTTCCCACTCAAACTCAAATAAGCAAGGTTGATCAAAAGTCCATAATTTATTGTTTGGTGCAGGCTAAATATAGTATAGCCAGGTCCTGGAAATCTGTAACCAGACTTGGATGTCTACACTATCAAGCTCTCTAGCCCTGGAGAAACTCACCTTAATGAATAAGGATAAATACTATGTGTTCAAAAAGATATGGGAAAAGTTTTTGCTATTCTTGGAAAAGTTGAATACTCATGAGGATTGACTGAATGTACTCTGGCAAATTCTGCTTCTGTCTTTATTCTTATAGTGGCTGTAAGTCTGTTATCTTCATGTTAATTCCAAATGTACTCACTTGTTTAAAAAATTTATGAAACTAAAACACTGATGTCGGGATGCCTAAAACCAGGGAGGACGATGCCATCACTTCATACCTAGCTTGTGGACTGTGGTTAAATCTCTTGGACTAAGTCTCAAAATACACCCCTAAGATAACAAACTAAAAATATTTTGTCTCACTGTAATCTTTAAATGCTTTTCGCCTTGAATGTTTAATTTGTTAATGTGTTTTCTTTTGGTTTTGTTAGGTGTTTTGTGCACTTGTGAGTTATCTGTCTGTATGTCTCTGAAATGTAAAAAGACAAACAGATTTGGAGAAAAAAAAAAAATGACAGAAAGGGCCCCACCCCTCTTAGGTTCACTTATTGCGTCATCCGATAATCCCGGGACCAACCAGCGGTACCGCCGGGTCTTTGGTGCTGGTATTATTGGATGTGAGTGTTATGTGTGAATGTGTGTCCGAGTTTTATGGGTTTTTTTTCCTTTTTCTGTGGTGCGAGTGGGGGCACTAGGGAGGGAAAGCGTTGTTGAGATTGTGAGTTTTTTTATTTAATTTTTATTCGATATAAAT
>NW_015151077.1:109168-112607 GCF_000732505.1 Cyprinodon variegatus | reverse complement strand
GACAGGGTGGGTCACCCTGACCCAACACTCATCATGTTTCAAAGAAAATCGGCCCTTCAGTGTCATGCTGACCTCTTGAGGACAAATCTGAGAATTACAGACTGTAGTGAGATTTAAATGAAGACCATTTTGGAGAATTACTTGATAGTTTTTTGGGTTTTATTTCTGAGGCTGATTAAACACAATGAAACAACGTGTCCAGAGTTTATCACATTATTAAATCTAACTGAGCATCATTTTAAAATAAGAAGCAAATTGTTTCTGCTGCTTGATGGGGTTTTCTCTAGATTTGGTCATTTGATGAGGATGTCTGTGTGTGCAGGTAAATATACGAATATACTCACATACCCATATCACTTGTTTATTTTTACCAAGTAAACCAATATAACAACTCAAAATTCAGAAAAAAACCTTTGCGACAATCAAAAACAAAACAAAAACAAAAAAATCAGTGACCAATATAGCCACCTTTCATCACCGTGATGCTCAAAAGCCTTCCATCCATACACTGTGTGCAGAATTATTAGTCAAATGAGTATTTCGACCGCATCATCCTTTTCATACATGTTGTCCTACTCCAAGCTGTATAGGCTTGAAAACAGACTACCAATTAGGTAAATCAGGTAGTGTGCATCTCTGTAATGAGAAGGGGTGTGGCCTAATGACATCTACACCCTCTATAAGGTGTACTTAAATCTTAGGCAACTACCTCTCCTTTGGCAAAAAGGGTCAGAAAAGAGATTTGACAGACTCTGAAAAGTAAAAAATTATCAGATGCTTTTTAAGAGGGGTGCAGCAGTTTTGAAATTGCCAAGCTTTTGAAGCGGGATCATCGCACAATCAAGTGGTTCTTGGCAAATAGCCAACAGGGGTGCAGGAAGCGTGTTGAAAAAAGAAGATGCAAAATAACTCCCCATCAATTAAGAAGGATCAATCATGAAGCTGCCAGGAAGCCATTAGCCACCAGTTGTGGAATATTTCAGAGCTGCAACATGTCTGGAGTGCCGAGAAGCACAAGGTCCTCAATATTCAGGGACCTGGCCAAGGTAAGGAAAGCCGAAAAAAGGCCACCTTTGAACAAGACACAAAAGACAAAACGTCAAGATTAGGCCAAGAAATATCTGAAGACTGATTTCTCCAAGGTGTTTTGGTCTCATGAAATGAGAGTGAGTCTTGATGGGCCAGATGGATGGACACCAGGCTAGATCAGTAAAGGGCAGCAAGTTCGTTATCCACTCAGACGCCAGCAAGGTGGAGGTGGGGTAATGGTATGGGCTGGTATCATCAAAGATGAGCTTGTGGGACCTTTTTGGGATTGATGATGGAGTCAAGATCAACTCCCAGACCCACTGCCAGTTTCTGGAAGACACCTTCTTCAAACAGTGGTACAAGAAGAAGTCGCCATCATTCACGAAAAACATTATATTCATGCAGGACAATGCTCCGTCACACGGATCAAAATACAACACAGCTTGGCTGGCCAGAAAAAGTCTAAAAGGAGAAAAAATAATGACATGGGCCCCTTGTTCACCTGATCTGAACCCCATTGAGAACCTGTGGTCCTTCATTAAATATGAGATCTACAGGGAGGGAAAACAGTCCAGCTCTCTGAACAGTGTCTAGGAGGCTGTGGTGGCTGCTGCACGCAATGTGGAATCGCAAACAAATCAAGACGCTGACAGTGATTCATGAACAATTCACCTGTCGTGCTTTGAATGCATCTGGTCTCATTTTCAGCCCCATGGTTTCATGGATGTACAGGGAAATGACTGACTGAGGCCAAAGAACACTGCCATTAGGCACATTATTTTGGCTGCCAGGTGCCCTGCCATGAGGCGGCTTCCTTAGGGCACTGCCTTATTTTTCTTATTTTTTATTAAACAAGCTGCCAGTTTTTGTACATTAAGTGGCGTCTGTTTCCAGAGCTTTCCTATTTTCATTTTTCAGACAGCATTTTATTACTAAGTGCACCGACGGTTTACTTCAGGGTGCACATAAAAAATAAAAAAAAGCAGCCAGTGTAGGCCGACGCAGCCAAGGGATTGTGGTAGCAGCACAAGTGATCCAGTCATGGCTGAACACTGGCATAAAAACAAAAAACTCTATAGTCCTTGTGGCCCAAAAATAAGAGCACCCCACCAGGAATTGTCCAGGTCCTGCTGATTAGCTACTCTGGGCCAGCTTGTGTTGTCTTCCCGGTCAAAAGTGACCCAATATTATGTTCAGTTATAGAAAAAAAAGGACATTAAATTATCTTTTTTCCAACTTGAGATTCTTTGAATTTCCTAAAGAGTGTACATCATAGAAAAATTGATGGGCTTGATGTGGCCTGTACACCACTAGGGCACAAAGATTGTATTTAAGGTCATTTTTGACCATTAGATTATAGAAGCATTTGATCACCAACATCTCACAAGCCCCAAAACAAAATAAGAAAAAATCAAAAAAAAAAAAATTAGTATAGAGGATATAAAGGTACCTCAAAGTCAGACATTTTTTAATAAATTCTTTATATTATCAGTTTTATCACAGTTGATGTGGAACTACTATTAACAGGGAACTAACTGATTGGGCCCCCTGGTGACCCGGGGGCCCCAAGCAGGCGGGGCCCAAAAACTATTGACCAAAGCTATAGACCAAAGTATGAAGACTGCCTTTGAGCATCTCAAAAATCTATCACAACATGAGATTTTTCAGCTTTACCCCAATCCTCGGTTGGCTCTCAGGATAGCCTGTTTCATTTAACAGATTGCACATTTAATACACATTTTCAAATAATTTATTAAATATGTTTTGTGACCGTTTGTACTCAGAAGTTTTAATAAAATAATTAAGTATCTTAAGTATCATTTATATATTTTGTATTAACACACAGCCTCACTGTACATAATATTCGCTATAACATTATAGTGTTATAGTGCATATTATAAAGTGTGACATTCTGTCAATGATGTCAAGGAGGCTCGAGCCGGCACTGATGGAACAAACTACTTACAGTATTGTGGACATCAGGGTACACGAACTCAAAGGTAGTTCTCATAGTTATCCAGCAGATGGCGCCATTGTGTCAAATGTTTCGATTAGATGAGGCTTCGAGAAGAATTTCTTCACTGTTACTGAATACTGACACCTGCTGGACCTTTGAAATCTCGACAGGCAGACTATTTCACTGACGTTTTACATATAATATAATTGATTTTATGTCATATTGTATAATTTAATATTTTTGTTTAAATTCAAAATATCTTTGATATTTTTAGATTCAGTCAATAACTAATGTGAAAATGAATCATAACAAAAAAATTTAAATGAACATGTGAATGAGGATGCTTGTCGACTAGGATTTTTTAAAATACAATTTTTCTTAAAAAAATTAAATAACTAAATAAGCACATTAAGATAATTAAGATCAGAGTAAATTTGACTGAATTTAAATTCA
>NW_015151077.1:105765-108753 GCF_000732505.1 Cyprinodon variegatus | reverse complement strand
CATGTGAAAATTGATAGGAACAGGATGACACAACAAGGAAATTAAAACAAATACCTCTTTTTAGAATAGAATAGAAAATCCCTTTATTGTCTCACAATGGGAAAATTCTGTCATTTACAGCAGCAAAACGATTACAGAAAAAACTGTTACACAAAGGTGGACCTTAGAAAAATGTATAAGAATAATATAATAGTGAAGAGTTAAAAGATAAACAATAAAACTATATAAAACTATGCAACTGGAGAATAAATAACCAATATACAGCTATGGACATTTTTACAGTAATTGATATTTGAAAATAGCAGCACCATCAGAGATGTGCAAAATGGTAGCAGCATCTTATTTAACTGACTAAGATGGAAACTGAAAAATCGGCATGAATGTAACAACTTATTAAGGTTGTTGGGAACAGTGGTGGTTCTAGTCTTCCTGCTGCTGGGAGGAAGGATCTGTGATAACGCTCCCTGGTGCATTTAGGGTGCAGCAGTCTGTCAGTGAAGGAGCTGTCCAGTTCTGCACCAGCTTCGTGTTTGTTTCCTACCTCTTGCACTTTCTGATTTGAGATCAAAATCGCATCTGAAATCTAGAAACTGCTTCATAATTCTTGATGAATTTAGATTATTTTGGCAGACCATCTCATTGACAGATACTTTCCTTTATAAATGCATTTGGGCGCATCAGAGTCAGTTCAGAACAGCTCTTGTATCGGCCACATGATTTTCTTGAAGCAGTACATGCCCCAACCATTACACCGAGCACTATAAAGTGGTAAGGCTCTTTTAGATGCGTGTCCGAACGTCTAGTGGAGGAAAAAGTGGTGGACTCAAAATTTCCCAAAATACACCTTGAAAAGTAGTTATCATCCATGCCGTAAAAATTCCAAAAAATATCCACTGGACTTGGTTCCCAAGATTTGAAGACGTTTCGCCACCTCTCCAGAATGAATAAGTTTAGAATTAGATTCACTATGGGCAAGTCAAATTTAGCTTCTTCCTATATAAATCATGCCATCAGGGGGAGTGATGCCCTGGGACTCCTAACGACCAACCGTTTTGGTTGGTTTTCACCATCAGAGCTCAGCCTCACTCTGTCTGTTGGTGTGTCTGCAGTATTTCAACCTGGAGAGACTCACACAGGTAAAAAATGGGGTAATTATAAAAGTTTATTGGTGTGACTCTACTGCTAATGTCTGGTCCAGCTTGAGAATAATGTCTGTAAACCTCCTAAAGGTTGGAGCTAAAACCTGTAAAGGAGTTAAAACCTGTAAAGTACACAAAGGCTGTCTGTGAGAAGACAGCGAGCACGTCTACGTATTCTATTTGCCCGGCCAGGTGGATCTCACAGGATCCCTATATGAGGTATTACCCAATAGGTTTGGAGATCCAACAACCCAGGTTGGGAAGCTGTGCCATAGCTCCATAGGAATGAGAGGAGGGACGACCTGAGCATAGATGTGGCAACAGTAGAGGCAGTGGGTGAAGTTCGGCTGGTGAGCTGGGGAGAAGCTTGATGGAAACTTAATGAAGGACGTCTTGGAAGATGATTGGCTTCATGAAGAGGAGCTCTCCTTCGATGACAGGCTGGAGCTTCAGTAGGTGATGCAGGAGAGGATAATCAGATTATTCCAGATTGAATTTTTGCTTAAGCTTCATTTAACAGATTGTTTGACTCATGGTGGTTTAAAAAAGGAACTAAAGAAATTTTGGAAACGGTTTTCTAAAAATGCACCTTATTCTGCTAAGTGACCTTATCCTGCAGTTGTCCTTTAATTTAATTCAATTCAAGTTTATTTCTATGGAACCAATTCACAACACATGCCATCTCAAGGCACTTTACAGTTCAACCAGATCATCCAGTCAGATTAATTCCGTTTTCTATCTAAGGAAAACCAGCTGATTGCCTTCGAGTCATTGACTCGAAGGCAATCCCTCACACTAAGCGTTTGTTGTAAGTGGACCAGTTCTGGTTTATATTTGGGTAATTGAGTCCATTAAGTCTTAGAATCACTCAGTCATCATAAAAATACAAAAATAAGTCATTTAAGGTATTTTTGTTTAATTTCGCACTGTTTCCTTTCATTGGATGTAGATACTTTTGTCAAGATGCATGTGTAAAAAGTGTTTAAATGAAATTATTTTAATAAAAATTTACATGTGTTTATTGTCCACTGTAAACTATTTTATAAAAAAAGTAATATTGCTAATGCTCACCCTGACATCAAGCTTCCTGTGACTGGGTGAACATGCCTCATATTAGTGATATGTACATCATTTAGACTAATTATAGACAACTTTAAAGATAATACTACTACATTTTTTATGTATATGCTCTACTTAGCAAAAGAGGAGTGTATTGATTTGTTTTTGTGGTGTAAGTATCTGAAAGGCAAGGATGTCAGATAGTATATTCAATTGCATTTTTCAAGGGCTGAGTCAAAGTACCTGGATAAAGAGAGAGGAGTATGGGAAGAAGAAGGTGCTCAGTGAGGGAGGGGAGTTTATGGCCAGAAATATGGTCAGTAATTTGCTGCTTCATTTGTACTGTCTTATTTAGAGAATTCCTACAGGTCCTTGAAATCCAGGAAAGTTTTTTTAATTGAAGAAAAAGAGTTCAAGGTGTAGAAAGTTTGTGAAAGCTGACATAAAAAGACATCCAACCTTGAAGTCTTGATTGAAGTTTTAAATTTCCCACATTTGCTCTCTGCTGACAGTGTCCCTGTTCTTTCTCTGTGAGGTCCTAGATTCTTCGTTTCCTGTTCGTAACCAACATGTGCGTAAGAGAACATGCATCTTCTCGCCGGTGAATTAGTGAACAAAGTGGTGTAAAATCCCTGGAAAATGCAGGTTTCAGGATGCATGTGTGGGGGTCAAGACCTGAGGGAGCCACCCTCCCTTTAAATCCAACAGAAATGGTGTCAAACCTTTGATGCTACATGTCCCACTTTTATGTAGCACAAATAAAATAATAATAATAATAATAATAATAATA
>NW_015151077.1:103186-104790 GCF_000732505.1 Cyprinodon variegatus | reverse complement strand
TAATAATAATAATAATAATAATAATAATAATAATAATAATAATAATAATAATAATAATAATAATAATAATAATAATAATAACAGAAATAATTCAAATTACCTTCAAATCTTTTGTTTTCATTATGAAGATTTTTCAAAGTTTCATTTCTGGATTCATTTTTGTTTGTTGGTTGTTTTTTTTTCCAAATATCAATTTGAAACAAAAGTTTTTTGGGTTTTTTTGCTGCTACAATACTGGAGCAAAACTCACTCCGTACTTTGCCTGTGGTTCTTAATCACAGAGAGCGTTATTACATCTCTTCAGGGCAGAGTAACCTGTGTGTTCATAGATGCAGTTTGTCAGCCTGCCTTTACTTCCTGGAGGGGAGAAAAAAAAAGTCCTTCCCAGGTAATTGTAGCTGAACTGGGCGTTACCTGAAGAATGTTATATAAAGAGAGTAGCTGCTGGTAATGGGTGGGGGGTTGGCATAGAGGACTGCTCTGCCTGCCCTCCTTTCCCACGGCAAACATAAACAGCCGGCTGGAGTGGAAACAGCTGCCCTTAGCCTAGGTGTCTGATGGCCGTTAGTGGAAGGGTAAGTCTCAGCTTTACTTTGACCTTGATGTGGAGATTTACATCTGAAATGTATTATTTATTGAAGTTTTTGGCGTAAAGGATCTACAGTATGCTGGTTGTAGAAACCTGTTTCTGGAGTGCAGATGGGGAGGGGGGGGGAGTAACTTTTGTTAGAGAAGTTTGTTCTGATACTATCTTTAAAAAGCTTTTCATTTGAAATGAATAAGATCCTGTTTATATGAGACAAACAGGATCTAAGTATTTGAGATCAGAGCTGAAATCACACCTGACAGGAGGCCCTCTCATGTTGCAACGCTGTCCTAAAAGTGTCCCTGTAGCACAACACCTGCATGATACTGTTGAATTATTGCTCCCTGATTGGCCTCATTTATAGCGGGTGGGGTTCCAACAGGAAATGATGTCTGATCAGTAAGACGAGCTGCATTTATTGTAGACCTATTAATACCATGAAGCTTAACTGAATGAAGCTTCACTATGTTGCACCAGCTGAATAACCTATAAGTATGTATGGAGCACTGTATGTGTTACATATGTTGCATTAATGACTTATTAAAGCTTTATTCTTATCTCCTTTAGGTTGAGTTGTTCCTGTTAGAAATCAGTCTGAGTGATGTCCCACTCCCTGACTGTGTGTTTAGCTTTGTTTGCCTGCTCAAAAGGCAAATCAATAATATGGGTTGCCTGGCTGCGGTCTCTCTTAACCTGGCAGTCGTTTCACCTATTATTGGGTTTTATTCCTGTTCTCATCTTGATGAATCCTTATATGCTGGTGTATGGTGCGAAAGTAGAGCCATCTAAAAAAAAAAAAAACAGAAAAATAAATATAAAAACTATATAAAAATAAAAATTGAAAAAGAAGAAACCAAAACATTATTTGGAAACTAAAAAAAAAGAAACTAAAAGACATTTTTAAACCAAAATTAAAATGATTTGAAACTGAAAATGAAAGATTAAAACACCTCAGATTGAAAAGAAACAGTTTAACTGATAAAATCTAGTCACATACATATAGTTAATAAATTATTCT
>NW_015151077.1:98526-99715 GCF_000732505.1 Cyprinodon variegatus | reverse complement strand
AACAATGTTCGTTTTGTTTTTTAATGAAATGTTTTTAAACTTTCCTTTTATCTTTTGATACCTCTAAATAAAAATACAATCCAATCAGTTGCTTTCGAACTTCACCATTAATCACAAAGGCTCTAACATTGCTAGCAGATTAAAGATTAAGGTAATCTAAACATGTTTATCACATTTTTCTTAGACTAGAATTAGTCATAAGAGTGCGGACTTGAATCTGAAACAGAATTTGCAGAAGAAGTTAAAGATTTGTTCCTGGACAGGAATCATTAACATTAAAACTAAATGATCAAAAAATAAACCCCTATAGAAAAAGCTGCTAAGACACTATATAGTAGGTTTGATTTGTGCAATGTTAGATTTTGCTGTTGAATATTAGGAAAAGTCAATATTTTCAACATAAATCCTAAAAAGAATATGAGTAAAAAAGAATTAATTTACTTCTGAGTATAATTTACTTTCTCCATTTTTTTGTTTTCTCTTTCTTTCAGACAAAACTTTTTTGCCTAAATGAGTCTATTTTTATTTCTAAATCAAAAAGAATTAAAATAATAATTAGATGTTGAGGTGAGACTAAGTCAACTCTGGAAAAACGATCTAGAAATAGGTAAAAAAAAATTCTTAAATCAAGTTTATTTACCCTTAAATTGATCAGGTAAATAAGATTATGCAAATGGAATGAGTATTTTTGCTCTCAAAATAAAATATTTAGGTAAAATGCACTTTAAATAAGACAATACAATTGTATTTTCTTATTTTAAATGTAAATTGTCCTGTTCCATTGGCAAAATGTGTATTTTACCTCCTCAATCCAAGAACAAATGCACTTATTTGAAGAAAAAATGACTTATCTAGATTTAGATTTCTTCCAGTCAATGTTTTCGGGGTCTCAAATTTGACTTTAGTGTTTAAACTGAAGTCCCGTCTCAAGACACTTTGAATTTGGGGTCTTTTTTTAACGAGCATAAATACACACTCACCGGCCACTTTATTAGGTACACCTGTCCAACTGCTCGTTAACACTTAATTTCTAAGCAGCCAATCACATGGCGGCAACTCAGTGCATTTAGGCATGTAGACATGGTCAAGACAATCTCCTGCAGTTCAAACCGAGCATCAGTATGGGGAAGAAAGGTGATTTGGGTGACTTCGAACGTGACTGTTGGTGCCAGAAGGGCTGGTCTGAGTA
>NW_015151077.1:66475-96085 GCF_000732505.1 Cyprinodon variegatus | reverse complement strand
TGGATGGATGGATGGATGGATGGATGGATGGTTTGCCATACTATGTATTTTTTTGTTTTGTTTTTTTTGCCGTTTAGGGGTTTACCATATTAACTGAATGAATGAACAAATGAATGAAGGGTCTTTATTTCAGATGCATATGGAAAAACATCTCTGAAAAACAGACTTTCATTTTAGACAAAGAATTTTACAGTCACTATCTAAAAAAAGAAAAGCTAAAACACACAGATTGTTAATGTCCACCCCATTGAAATAGGAATAACTGAGATTATATTACTGGACAATAACAGTTCTTACAGGTAATCAAAAAATGTTTAACCATTATTTACACACTGTCTATGAAGAATCTAACAGCTATATAGCATTAATCAGCATTTTTTTTTATTAATATTTACAATTTTTTGAAGCTGTTTCAATCTGAAAAACTCACACAGAGAGAAAATACAATTAGGAGAAATGTATTGACACAATTACTTTGTCTTTGGCGCTCAGACCTTGGCAGGAAACATAGCGCTGCATTTTGATAGATATGCATGAACAGGTGTAAAGAATAGGGCTGTTTCCCCCCAGGCCTGAAACTGGTGGTGGAGAGGAGATAGATGAAGTTGGTCAGTCTGTAGACTGCTGGTTAGCGAGACGGTATGCTGAGCTTTATGGGGAGATCCAGTGGACTGCATGAGCTGATAATAGAGCTTCACTCAGGGACCTGGAAGATGGAAGTCCAGTTAGATAACACAGGTTTAGAGAACCTGTCCATGATGAGCAAGCATGAAGAAACAGTGGAGAGGAAAAACTCGCCGATGGGAAGGAAACCTCTGGCAGAACCAGGCTCAACATGGTGGTCTTTTGCCGGACCGGTTGAAATGCAGTAAGAGTTCGGGAGGAATGAAACTCTGATAAAGTTTTAGCTACAACGGTGGAGGAGGGGCTGGAAGTGGGTTGAAACGGGGTAATCTGAGTGAAGTCACAGCACATGCACCACCTGCGCACAGGACCAGACAAGTGCAGATCAGAGGACTTTTAAGATAAACCTTAGATGCTGGTTGGATTTCAAGGAGGTGTGGTTTGAAGCTTACTGGTTGTGTCATAGGCGGATGAACTTCTGTCTAGGCTACAGGTCAACTGGTTTCATTGAGGTTCAGGTAGGGGTAGAGGTAGTTCAGGTAGCAGAGTATAAAATGTTTCATTAAAGCATAATAATTAAGGGAAACCAAATGATCAGATCATCAAAGCCAGCATTGTTGACTTTTTTGTATCTTACTGCTGTGAAGTTCAATTCAGAAGATGCTATTAAATGTCCGCTATGCCAGTTTGGTTCAGTTTAATTAATATTATTGAGCTGAATTTACAAAATAGTATTTTATCAATAGAATTTAATAAAGTAATGTTGCAATTAAGCTCGTTAAGTGGAACTAGTTGATTTAACTAGGTAAAGTAGTTGTCATGATTACATTTTTGTGTGTTTCTTTATATTAATTAAACAAATATAGAAACAAATTCAAGCAAACTTAACAACAAAGTTCAATTAAAGAACAACACAGAACCCAGGATCTATAATGACTAAAGCTAATTTCAGCAGCAGTGGAAGAAGAATCTGGATATAAGAGACTTCCATCTTAATGACATGCCGCTAAGCCTAAAAAAAAAAGTAATTCAGTCCTATTAACATCTAATAACAATATTTAATTTGGATAAATACCTTTATGTTGAAAGTGTCAGGATTACATTAAACTAGTTTGGTTATCTTTGGCTGAACCAAAGTTGCAGAACATCCTTCAGCTTTGTTTTTGGATTTTTTTTTTACAGTATGTCCCGAGACTGGGTGTTCACAAGATAGCCACCAAGTAGGGGGTCATGAAATGGTTTACACAATCATTGTGATGTGATCCCTGAGGTATATGTAGGACCAATGAAATAAAAAAAGGACCATAAAATCAGCAGATGTAACAGTTAATTATTTAGTCATTTTTCTACTCTAATTCACATTGTAATTAATTTAAGTAATGATATGTCCCCGCCCTGCGATGGACTGGTGACCTGTCTAGGGTGTAGACAGCTGGAGATGGGCACCCGCAATCCTCCGACCCCGCTTGGCCTGACAGAAAATGGATGGATGGATGGATGGATGGATGGATGGATGGATGGATGGATGGATGGATGGATGGATGGATGGATGGATGGATGGAATCAAATCGCCCTTGGATAAATTTAAATACTTTTCAAATATAATAAAATATCAAAAAGTCATTCAAAAATAAACTTTATTTTAAGTTCAATATAATTGTTTTAATTGGTATATATTTTTAGGGGATTCTGAGTCTAAAATAATATTTTTAAGGCTTTTAAACTAAATAGTTGAAAAAGCTAATCATCTGAAAAATAATGCGTGATGTAAAAATTAGATTTATTCATTCCTTATTTGGTTTGTCAACTATCCCCATATATGAGAACAGTTGCAAAACATTACAAACCCTGTTCAACTACCATTTGCTTTAGGTGAAGCCATTAAATATTGCAATTTTATGGGTGTGTAGAGGACAGATGTGATTTTAAAATGTTGAAATCTTGTCATTCTTGTAAAATTAGCTTGTGCAACCCTTAATATGAAAACCATATGGTACACATGGGATTCAAAACACACATATACGTGTGGATCTGGAACTGATTTCAAAAGCACATTTGATTCTCATGTTTTTATTTTAATTCACATTGCTTTTAACATGAAACGTTCTTAATCCAAATGTAGACATGTATACATTTAGCATGTGAATCATATATTTACCACATGTTTATTTATAATTTGACTTAGACAACTTTCATTGTCATTTTGTACGTGGATCATGGGTTTCACATGTGATTTTTACATGTGAAATTCATGGGATTTTTCTCTAAATGCTTGACATTTTTATGTTTAATTTCTAAACTCTTATACAATTTTTGAAATATTTTTTTAATGTATATTCAAAGTGCATCATAGGATGTTTACATAAAAACATAGAAATAAATAAAAATACACAGTAACACATACACAGAAATAATTTGACTACCGGTAGCAAGATGCTAAGCATTAGCTATGATTAGCTAACTTTTCTGATTTCATAAAACATACTGTATGTTATGGGGCAATTTCCTCATGATGATAATGATTTCTCTTCCTGAAATCCTTTGAAATTACTTCTTACAGATTAGATGGCCAGTATTTTATTTGTAAAGTTGGAATAACAACAAACTGATAGTTGCCAAAAATTAGGGGAGACAGTGGGCTCTAACATGGCTTCAACAAAAAATGGTTTATTTTTCATGTACCCTCCCTGTTTCAACCAAGAACATCTAAATTCTGAAGAAGAAAAAAAGGCTTCTTTATTTGCAGTAGATAGAGTCTAAAAATAGGTTAAATATGGGGATGTTAACATGGCACTGTTTGCCCAACAATGGGCTTTATAGATTTATTTCCACCTGCTAATCCTCCTCTTTACTGTGAGCTGCATAAAAATGAGCATCTGTCCCTTTCTGACAAATTCATTTACATTTATTTGAAAATACGGTAATTTGGCAAATGCAACACAGAGCAAAATCTAATCATATTCCCATTAAGAAAACATATTTGTGCTGCACATGTGAGAAATGTCTCATCCCTTTTTGCCACCTTAATTTCAAGTCAAAAATGCTTTATTAATCCCAAAGGTAAATAAGACGCTCAGGTAACTCAGAGGTTATTTTTTATCCAGGTGTTGTAGGTGTTCATGCTGTCTGTAGGAAAGGATGTTCTGTAGCGGTCTGTCTTGCACTGATTCTGAAGAGGCCTCTGACTGAAGACACTGTTTTTGTCTGAAGTCTGATGATGGAGAAGATGCTCACTGTTGTCCATAATTTTCTTCACTTCATGAAGAATTTTTCTTTGTGAAATCCTTTCCAGAGGTTCTACAGGAGCTCCTAAAACTCCTTATCTCCTATCAGCATTAGTTCTGATGCTGTTACCTCAGCAGATGATGGAGGAATAGATCATACTCTCTACTACAGACTGATAGAAGATATGTAGCATCTTGCTGCAGACACTGGAGGCTTCCTTAGGAAGTACAATCTATCCCTTGTGATCAAAAGTTGAATGGAACATGGAATACATGAACAACATGCTTGATCATAGGTGTAAAATTTTACATGTGGGAGATGGAATCACATGTGAAACTCAGTATTTTTTGTAAAGGAACTTTTCCCACTGTCCCCATATTTATGAATCTACAATGTCATAAAACTAAAAAGTAAAGAATTTTACAAATAATTCTTATAGTTCTTTTTTTAAGCTTGACTATTGGATCAATATTGGTTTTATAAGAATTTCCCTATATTTCAACACAATATGACTAATACGATCATACAAATGCACTGCTTAGTAAATGCAAATATTTCCTATTTAACTAACCTTTCACCTCGCAGAGCAAAGGAATTGATTTAGATACTTAGGTATTTAGGTATCTAGCTGTTTTCTAGTTAATTTTTCTTACTTATTTCTTAGCGTTTTTAGTTGGTTTTGTCTTTATTTACTCTGGTCATTACTTCTGTATTATGAGATTTGTTCTGTTAATTTATTTCTTGCAGATTTTATCTCGTTCTCGGTTTCTCTTTAGGTTTCCCATCAGTTTTCCTGTTAATCTACCTTCATATGCCCATTATATGTTCAAACTCACCTTATCTGTCTTCACCTTGGTTTCAGAAACACCAGAACAGTGACATTAGCTTTATTTTGACCTCAACTACCAGGAAAAAAACAGAAACGATCGTTTGGTTGGTTCATTCTTTGTGATTTTATAATATTGTTAGAAGGCTTCTTTATATTCCTCTAAAATGAGCCACAGTGGTGCAGAAAAAACATCTGTGAGTCGAACAGCGAAGGTGAATTGGTGGGTTTTGTATTTGTGTAGAGGAATGAGAGCCGCAGCAGATACTTGGAATCCATTACTAGATAACAAACAGGCATTTACTTTGAAGAAGTTTAATTATTATCCATGGAGCAGGAAAGGAATACTGGCATTCCTGTTCTCCAGCTTTAGCTGTTATCCCAGGAATGAGTGGGACAACGCTTGGTGTTCAGACGGCGTGGGCTCGCCCTTATCATCTGACTGCACCTGTTTCATGTTACTTTCAAGCCAGGCTCTCATTGTCAGCATTTGCAGTGTTTGTTTTTCTCCTCTCCCCCCCAGCTCGCTCCCTCTGCCTGCGGTCGGATGAGTCTCTGAGAGGAAGGGAGGGACTACTGTTTAGGAAGGCGTGGATTTGGAGCAAAGGGAGGGGTTAATAGGTCAATATTTGTTTAGGAAATATGGCTGTATGTACAAGGCAACTGTCACATCTGTAAGCACAGTCTGCTTGCTGGTGGTTCTCCTTTGACTCTTATCAACGCCTTTGTGGATCTGTCAGGACTTACCGGTAACTTTGATGTATGGAGGAACAAATGTACCAATATTATAAATTACAGGCTCATGTAGGTAAATTCCTTCCATTGTATAATAAAGTCATATTAGGTTTGGAGCAAGTGAGCGTCACTGAATAACGATAGCATCCTCCTTTTTTTGTTGTCTGTTCTTTTAACCAATTAACTTTTCATTCCTCTTCAGCCTGGTTTTGGAGCAGAGATGTTGGACACTCTGTACGAGTGGTTCTGGTGGGACAAACTCTGGCTGCCTGCCGAGCTGTCGTGGGCTGACCTGGAGGACAAGGAGGGTCGGGTCTACGCCAAAGCGTCACATCTTTACGTGACAGTCCCTTACGCCTTCGGCTTTTTACTCATCAGATATCTGTTTGAAAGGTAAGAACCGTCAGAGAGCTGACACGCCGGCCTGATTGCCACGTGTTGCACACAGCTAAAGAAAAAAAAAGTTTGCTTCAGAAAGACTGACAGAAATCCTCTCAGTAATCCCAAAAAGAAAACTTCTGATTAAAAAAGTTTTAAAAAATTTCAGTTTTTCAGACTGAGTTTTATAAATTTTCTTTTCAAACAGCATTTTCCAGGTGATTTTATTCACCACTGGGGGCTTTCCTCCGCAGTGAGGAGGGAAGATGCATTTCTACTGGTCTATTGGATGTTCACGGTTAGGAGCAAGAGTTTATATTGGCCTTAAAGTAAACAGAATGTGATCTGGAAAACATAATTTCCTGAAAATGCATTTCATAAAACTCAGTCTGAAAAAGGAAAATTAGCAAAAATACAATTTGAAAATATATAGAAAATGGGGGGAAAAAAAGCTTGAAAAAATGAAATTGGAAGTAATATAAAAATGCTACTTTGAAAATCTTTATTTGATAAAACATTTTTTACATTTTTTTTTTCAAATTTCCATTTACTAAATGTATTCGTTTCTGCAACAAAACAGAATGAAATTCACTCTATAAGTGGGCGGCTCTTCTCATAACCCACCTATGTAACTTCACAGGGTCCAGTCAATCAATGAATGGGCTCTGTTACTTTAGATAAATATTGTGTAGCATTTTGCATTCAACAAATATACTTTGTAGTCACAATGTACTCTGACTTTATACTGAAATAGCTAATGGGTCAGCAGCTGCTACTCACAAATAAAGGGAGTAGCTTGTTTGATTTTGGGTAATACCTAAAGTCAGGACCCAAAATACTACAGACTTTGCTTTAGCTTAAGGTGCTCTATGACTGGTTTCTGATCTATACGTTCTGGGTGGATCAATGTGTGTTTGGGCCTGTTGTTGTCTTTGTTTGTGTTGATTGTCAGAGTGATTATATGTAGTGTTGCATTATGTTTTGTCTAGGTGGTCATGTGGAGCTTGGAACCTTATAAGTATAACTCCTTTTCCATCTCATCATTTAAATGTATATATTTTCCTTTGATCTCAGCCTTAAAGTCGTAGGGAAGTCATATTTAAATGTCAAATCATTCTGGCTTTAACATGTACATAAATGTACTCTTTATCAGACAATATTGTCCCAAAGTTTAGAAAATTCTATAAAAAAAAAAAATTCCTGTCTTAAAATCTGTGGGTTTTATTGTCGTTATCCTATGCAGGCCAGTTAGTTCTACGTCAGCCTGAACACATAAATTTGGCCAATCATATATCAACAGTAATCTGTCGATCAATTTTTTTCGTTCATAGCATCTTGATTCATATGTCGCAGCTAATATACACAACAGTTGAAATCAGAATAATTTCCTTTCCCATTGATTTGCCTCCCAGTGTTCACGGGGATAGACGTCTGTGTCTTCAGCAGGCGTAGAGCTAACAGAACTGGCAGCGTTGCGAGGCAAGGGCTCAAACATGTACGGCTGTAAGCCTTCTACACCAAACCAAGCTTCTGCCGCCCTGGCGTCCTCTTCCACAACATCTTCGTCCCCGCTTTCCTCCTGTAAATAAAAAATGTATGACGGAGGAGACTCATCCATGACCTCCGACACTAAACTCTCCTCCTCTTGCATGTTTCCTCTGTCCATAGCGTTTGTTGACAGTGTCGTTTCTAAGTCACCAATTTAGTGCTACTTGGTCCCAATGGAATTTCCCATTAGGAACCTACTATCACTCATTTGCTAACTGGTTAGCCAGATGTTTTCAACAAACCGACATCAATCAAACTTGCTTGTCAACCTTCCGCCACAACAATCCCGCCCCCTTGATAAACGACCAATCAAATTCACTTAATTCACTCAGGAGAATTCGGAAATGCAACGGTTGGAACAGCCGCTTCCCTACAACTTTGACTGTAGATTATTATATATAAGCCAAAACTTGCATCAACTGAACCAGAAAGCAGGCTGATCTGGAATTGTTTTTTTTTTTTTTTCTGAAAACAATTCCACATCTATCCAGGATTCTCTTTCAGATCTGCAGACTCACACAACCTAAAACTTTTCAACAATTGAAAAAGGAAAACCCAACTGTAAAGAAATTACACATTAAAATAAAACAAGCTAACCTGCTTTTAAGTTGATTTATTTTCAGTTAATTTGTTTTACTGTGTAAAAGAATTAAATATATTATCCATCTGCTTCAACTGTGAGGGTCCACCACTGTCTGTGGCAGTCTACGGGCGTAAGGCGGGGTCCACCCTCGAATGGTCACTGATCTATCGCAGGGCAACAGAGAGACATAAAACCATGCACAACACTTACACCTAAGGAAAATTAAGTGCTGCCTAAACTTACTGTAACAGTGATGCTTTTTGGAGTATGGGAGGGAGATGAAGTACCCGGAGAAATACTTAAATAAAGGTTAATTAAAAAAATAAAAGAAACACAAGATAATTAGAGCACATTATCTCAGAGTATATTACATATAGACTCTGATACTCTGAGCCAGGAACACTTTCTAATGGATAAAATTCTATTTCATTGTTTTGTTTTCAAATCCCTCCATTTGTGTTACTGAATGTGTGTTTGATGAAACTCAGGTGGATAGCGACGCCTCTCGCAGTCTGGGCTGGAATCAGACATCGGGTCCAACTAAGAGCAGAACACATCCCCATTCTGGAGCTCTATTACACGACCCAGAGCAGAAACCCACTTCAGGTAAAAAACATCAATTAAAAACTGGACGAGTTTATCCAGCAGAATCTGCCATAACTGGTTTTTCTGAATACATTTTGATAGATATAAATACTAAGAAATACATTCAACGCTATATTGATACCATGGAGATAAAAAAAAAACTCCAAAAAAATCCAGACTACACGTCAGACAGTCGTAAACCCACGCAGACCTCAAGCGGAAGTGTGCAGACAAAAACCAGCTGTGATTGGTCCTCGGTAGGCCTTTCCAGCTGTGCATCCCTAGAAATTCCAGACCGACATAACAGCAAAACTGGTTCACAACCAGATCAAAGCAACATTTAATGTGTGCAGTTGTAGAAGTCAAATCTGGCCTTAATGCCTGCTTTGGGAAGTGGTTGCCTAGTGGTTAGGGCATTGTGCTTGTGCTCTGAGTTTGAGCCCCACTCCCACAGACTGCCACTCTAGGACCCGTTGAGAATCGTCTGTGGTTTATGAGATTCTGCTTTGATAGTTTTCTCATTGCTGTTTATATGCAGATGCAGCCCTTTATTCTGAAGAACACGTCATTGTTTTGCCTACAGACAAGCTGCCACGTCGGGGGCTGTCCAATCCTTCAACTAGAAGGAGGCCAGACTGGCAGCTGGTTTTCTAATTGTTGCGTTGGTCAAAACAAAGAAACATTTACAGTATAACAGGTCCTCCAGGTTGTTTTCTTAAGGAGTGAATTTTAGTCTATTATTGTCGCAAGCAAAGAATATGTTTCGTAAATGGAAAATTGGAAAGCAATGCAATCCAGATATTAAAGATTTTAATGGTAACCTTCCTTCTTTCTCAGATTTTATTTTTTCAAAGTACATTTTTGCTTTTATTTTTTTTATATTTTGTTTACTAGTGTTTTAGGTTTTTTCAAGATTTCCCTTCTTCAGATTGAATTTAATAAATTGTGTTCTTTTCAAATTGTGTTTCACACATCATAATCCTTTCACTTAGAGGCCCAATCCTTGGTCATCTTGACCAATAAGAATGTTGTAGCGAACGTCCAGCAAACCAATAGAAATGCATCCACACTCCTCACTCCCCAGCCCTTAAATAGCGAGTCTGCAACTTCTTTTAAATATATTTATCTGACTGTATACTTTCTTTATGAAATGTTTGATTTTATGCCACACTGCTACAGCCCCGCGCATCCCTGTGTGGCCATAGCAACAACTGCTTTTCTTTTCTTTGGATGGAAGAGGCCGTCCCATTCTCGTTTATACCCCCCACCTTTAATCAAGGCACCTTCCACAGCTGTGAGTGAGGCAGTCACTCTGCTGCACCTCTCCGAAATTGTAGGTTACTGCAGAGAGTGCCGCAGACAGGAGGCCCCTGATTGGTCAAATCTACATCCTCTCTACACTATCCATATTTCCTGTTTGGTACTTTACCGGCTTGTTTTGTTTGTCTAACCGCCATTGTGGAAACAACTCATGAAGATGGACCAGCTAGAAGAGCGAGGTGCGCGAAAACGCTGGGACCCTTTCTCCACCTGGATCTCCGCTCTTTTTTTATCTAGACCCACAGCTAGTTCCTGATGTCCCTCTTGCGTTGTGGCGGGGAATAACATAGAGCAGACCACGCTTCATTATTGGGCATAAATCAAAAATATCTGCGACCAGTTCACTGCGACACACTGCTGGGGGAGGATAACCAGCCCTTTAATTGATAGTGACACTTGATAGTGAAGGGTTAGCCCTTAAGGGGGGGTTTGGGATTCAGCCTGTGATCTCTTAAAGGCAACTTTAAGAGAATTGAATTCTTAAAACTCAAGCTGAAAATGAAAAAAAAATTTATCACATTAATTTTCAAAATACAACTTTTAAAACATAGTCCTAGAAAATCTAGACAATCTAATCCACAAGTTTAGTAGGTTTTGTAGCCATGTTCAACCTTTGTCAATATAAATTTGTAAAAAGGATCAATTTTATCACTAAAATCTATTAAAACAAGTCTAGACAAAGGTTATCTACAGTTTGTGTTAATTTCCAAACCCAGAATCTTAACACAAAATGAGTTGTAAAATGTCACCTTGAATCTAATTTCTTGAACTTGCATCTTTTTGTTTACTTTTAGGCTGACATTATTGGGTTGTCGAAGAAAAGCAGTTTGCCGGTCAGACAGATTGAACGCTGGTTCCGAAGAAGACGGAGGCAGGACCATCCTGGAGTCCTAAAGAAATTCAGAGAGGCCAGGTCACTACTCAGCAATTCTTTCATGGTTTTTGTGTGTTTACTGTTTGCAAAATGACCTCACTTTGGTCATTTTCCTGAAGGAAATTTTGCCCTCATTGTTAGGTTAGGACTAAGGCTAGTTTAGGTTTAGCTAGTAATGGTTAGTAGCAGGGCTATAAAATCAATGGAAGTGAGAGGACAGCTCACTACATATAGCAAAACAGTTAAGTATATGTGTGTAGATGTGCTGACTGGTTTCCCATTATTATCCTCAGTACTATGCTACATTGTGAGGGTTTACAGGTCTTTTTGGTGAACTAAAAAAGGATATTGTTTAAAATTTATAGATACTACTCCTAACAATAAAAAAAATAGCATTAATGAGTTTATCAAACTCAAAAAACATTTTTTTGGACAGTAGGCTGACAGGAAAGGGGGTATGAGAGGGGGAGACACATGCGGCAAAGGACCACAGGCCAGATTCAAACCTGGGTTGCCCACATTGAGGACTAAGGCCTCTGTACATACTGTAGGGTCATGTGCACCAACCACTGCACCACCAAAGCACACCCAAGGGTTTCTATTTGGGACGAAAGTGCACAAAATTAAATAGAAATACAAAATAAATGCATTTATAAGTAAATAAAACAATAACTACACAACATAAGTACATTTATATATAAACAAAAGGCTTAAAGCACTATATCTGAAATAAACAGCATGTAAGAGTATGTATTAATATTTAACCTGACCATAAAATGCAGATGTACATTTTATTATATAATTGAATTCAGAGTAAATATAGCAGAGGAACCCAGAGTGGCTAAGATCAGAGGGGTGACTCCCTTAATGGGAGGTGCAAAAATCTGGGCCACATTTATACAGCAATTCATGCACATGAAGCCTCAATCGAGTAATAAGTTGAAACACTGTATGACACATGATTCTACTTTCCAGAAGTTTATCATGTCTACATCTGAAAATGATATTTTTTATTTTATGCGATATAATAATCCATCCTTTCACCCATTTTCCATCACGCTTATCCCTGCTGGGGTCGCGAGTGTTGTTGGTTCCTATCTCCAGCTGCAAATGGGCGAGAGGCAGGTTACACCCTGGATAGGTCGCCCAATCTATCACAGGGCACGATAAAATAATCATAAAAATAAAATAAACAAATGCTTGAAATATTTCACTTATTGATTACAATAAAATATATTTACTTTAAGAGCTGAATTACTGAAATAAATCAATGAGATGCAACTGCAGAAGTCATTTCTGCCCAATTTTTTAAATTAGCACTTCATTCTGACTAGGGTAATACTGTCTCTTAGGTGTCCTCCTTCTGTGTGCTCCTCTCTATGCACTTCTGGAAGGCTTTTAATGTCCTGTAGCGCTGCACCGCTACTGCACTTTTAATTGTATCTGTATGTTTTGTATGTGTTATGTGTTATTTTATGGCTTTGTTGTAAAGCACTTAGGGTACCATTTGGCAATTGTAAAGGGCTATACAAATATAATTGATTGATTGATTGATTGATTGATTGATTGATTGATTGATTGATTGATTGATTGATTGATTGATTGATTGATTGATTGATTGATTGANTTGATTGATTTCAGCAATGAGTGAACTAACTTAAACCCAAATGGATCAAACTGGTATTATTTGGCCTATGAACAATAGAAAAATGATAGAGTTAAATTAACCCAGAACGATGAGACTCACCTTTATGTTATCTTTCTTAATATGAGCGCTTTTGTCCATCTCTTTCTGATAATATCTTAAAAATATATAAATTAATTAAATTAATTATTTGCATGTGGTTTTTCATGTCTTCTATCTACAGTTGGAGGTTTGTCTTTTACCTGTCTGCATTTATAGGAGGGATCATTGCACTTTATGATGTAAGTACAAAGCACATTAAAACACAACCTTGCCTTAGAAGATGGAGACACTCAGCTTTTACTGCATAAACTAATTATTTTCATCAAATTGTATGATTTTCTTTGGTTAATATTTTGCAGAAAGAGTGGCTGTATGACACTAGAGAAGTATGGACTGGTTATCCAAAACAGGTTTGTTTCATTTTTTTTTTTTATTATTATCAAAAAGGTAGCATCTCCTGTTATTCAGCAGATAGGGAACCAAGATTTGACATCAAATATAGTTCAGTCATCATCAAGGAAACGTATGCAGAAGTGCATGGATTACACCTGAAAAATGATCTATAAATAAGTAAAAAAAAAATGTCTTAAATTAAGTATATTTACCCTTAATTTCAGCAGGTAAATGAGATAATTTGCCAATGGAATGAGTATTTTTACTCTTAAAATAAGATAATTAGATAACATGCACTTGAAAAAAGACAATTTAATTGTGTTTTCTTAGTTTAAATCTAAATTGTCTTGTTCCATTGGCAATATTTCTCTTTTTCCTTCTCAATCTAAGAACAAATGCACTTATTTTAAGGAAAAAATGACTTATCTAGATTTAGATTTTTCCAGTGTACACAAAAATTGCAAGCTCTTACTGTAGTACGAATTGCACTAATTCATCGTATTTGTACACTGAATAGCTTCACATTGTGCTGCTGTGGACTTAATTAATATTTGAATTGAACTTATATAATGAAACAATTCATTCATTTAATATAATATAATCGTAATTTCTGACTTCTTTATTATCTTAATCTTACTCTCCAGCCGAAGCTCGTACCTGTGGGAGTTAATAATGAGAGTAAATTACTCAGGGAGCTCAAGAATTAATACAATGTTAACTACCTAAATGATGTATGCAGTAAATATACGGTCTGCAAAGAGGACTGCTGGGCTGCTGACTACACTGGACCGGGCATTCGAACCGAGCCATGAGCTCTGGGACTGGTCCGGGGAAACCAGTGGCTGGGGACGGAGTGATCAATCCCCAGCTCTGACCAGCCCCGGAGCTCATGGCTCGATTCTGCTGCACTGTACTCGACCAAAATCCGCGATCTTGAAATTCCCCCTGGACATTTTTTTAGGTATGAAAAGTAGGACATGTCCGGGAAAAAGAGGAGATCTGGCCATCCTACCATATCAACAATTTGATGTTTCAGTGAATGAGTGCTTGTTGCTATAATGCATCTTTGATCAGCAGCTTAACTCATTGTAAAGCAACCAATTAGCGCACAGCTCATCTTAATATTCATGAAAATACCATAAAAGGAAGAAAACCTGTTGTTTCATTCTGGGGCTTTTAACCAGGCTTACACAGCAAATATGCCATTTTCAGCCCAAACAATGTTACACACCCTATTCAGAGACCTTAAGGACCCAATACCCTAAATAATCATTCTATGACCCCTTTATTCAGGGCAGTCTCTGGATGGTGGTTGGCACGGAAACCTGACTGGAAGACATTAAAGCAGCTGGTCATTGTTAAGAAGGTGTTTAACTGTAGAAACACAACTCTTTCAATAATTTTACCAATGTAAGGGGGATTTTAGATGGGCCTCTAAACTAAATAATTTAAGAATATACAATGTGTAATAAAATAGAATAAAATAACATTTGAAGAGATAAAAAAGATTAACAGAAGGATTTTTTTAAAAAGTAAAATGTAAGAAAGCAGTTACTTTAGGTTTTTTTTATTATGATTTTTTTTTTTTAAACTGCTTTTTTTCTCTTTTCAAATTTTGTATTCTCCGTTTGCAACAATAATGGAACAAAATTCACTCCATAGAGATCGGACTGAACTGTCTCTACGAACAGCTTTGAGGTGAAGTGTAAATTGTAGTTGTATTCAATTGAATAAAAGTGATGGCGGTCAGTGTGTCTCCCACCAATCCCCAAACGCACCCCAAGGTTGGATGAATAAAGATGTTGTTGAAATAAAGAATAAAGCCTTTAAAGCATAAACCTTTTGCCTGTGTAACCAAGTGTCTTCCTGCCACATTTTGCTCCTCTGTCCACAGTCCATGCTGGAGTCTCAGTACTGGTATTACATCCTGGAGATGAGCTTCTATGGCTGCCTTCTCTGCAGTGTTGCCTTCGATGTCAAGAGAAAGGTGGGTTGTGCTCCTTAGTCTGCATCAGTCTGCCAAAGAGCTGGTAGAGCTCGACTTCAAAGGACCAACAGGGTCAGCCTCATCAGGTTAGAACCAATCAGATACTACGATTGTGACACAAAAACTCCAAGAGACACAATCTGTTTTTCTAATTTTGTAGTCCATGAAACATGGAACAAGCCATGAAAGAAACTAAAAGATCAGAGGATAAAAGGTGATCTTAATTTTCATTGCAACATTACTCCATTGCAGTTACCAGCTTATTGTTATATCAGCAGAAAGCAGTGTTGCATTATGGGTAATGATGGTGTTACGAGTCATGCATCTAATAGCCCTGCCTCCTGCGCAGTCTACTTCAGTTTACCAGACTGAATTACGTTCCTGTCTGGCTGCCCAGGCTAGTGATCCTGAAAGTCCAAAACCTGAATCATTTCTAAATAAATTATACAGTAAGATTTGGTTATTCTACATTTTTAACACAAAAAATGCTTGATATATAAAAACATCAATAAAACATTATGATGTTACATATACAGTGACAAAAATTTGCAAGTTCTCTCACTCACTGACTTGTTCTGCTAATGACAAAATACCACAATTTTATATGACGGAGTATTAGGGCCAGGCTAGAGATTTATACTTTTTTTTTTTTTTTTTTTGAGAATAAAGTCATAATATTATACGAATAAAATCATAATGAGAATAGGGTTGTAATATTACGAGAATGAAGTCATCATACAAAAACCCGTTTCAGAAAGAAAGCTTTGAGCTCTGACCAGCAGATGATGGACGACCAGCTTCACCAATCAGCAACCAGAGTCCACTTTGACATCCTGCCTGATTTGACGCTGTTGCACTAAAAGATTTTCTTATTTGTCAAACCAGAGCCAAAGTATAACTTCACATGATGCTCCACATTCCTCATTTTAGGGAAGACAGTGCTTCTTTAAAGAGTTGTCATAAAATGCAACTTGTTTTTCGTAATTTTTGGAGTTTATTCTCTTAATAATACAACTTTATTCACATAATTTTAAAACTTCTTGTTGTGACTTTTTTCTCATAATATTACGACTTTATTCTCTCAATGTTTCGACTTTATTCTCGTAATTTTATGACTTTATTGTAGTATTGTTATGACTTTAATCTCATAATGTTACGACTTTATTCTCGAAATAGAAGAAATAAAATCTCTAGCGCAGTCTAATCTCCAGAGCAGTGTTTTGCTCTTCTTTCAGTGAAGAAATGCTCTGTAATTCCGATAAAACTTGCTCGATAGCCACGCTAACGCTAGTTTCATCGGCTGAAGCCGCCATGTTCTTTAGACTGAACTGTTGTTTGGTGAACGGCTCCAAATTTTCTTCAACGGAGAGTCTCCAGACTGATTAGCGAGTGAAATCTTGAAAGCTCGCGAGATCAGGATGGTCTCACGAGGCTAACTGTATGTACCCAGCTCTGTTTGAACACAAAAAAAAATATTCAACTAAACATTCCTTTGAGTACTAACTGTTTTAATTTGAGGATTTTTGTTTCATCGTTTTTTTCAGGACTTTAAGGAGCAGATCATCCACCATTTGGCCACACTTGTCCTTCTGTCATTTTCCTGGTGTTCAAATTTCATCCGCATAGGAACGCTGGTCATGTTGATCCATGATGCTTCTGATGTTTTACTGGAGGTCAGTAAGAAATAAGGACTGCAGCTAAGTTTATTAATGATTACATATTCTTTTACCATCCAGTGAAATCCTGCACTCATGAAATCCTAAATGTTTGTGTTTCATATTTCCTAATCAGAAGGTTATGCTAAATGAGTTGCATTTACTCTTTTTTTAATAGAAACACTGACAGACAAATTGAAGAACTGCATCAAATTCTCTGTTTGTGTGAGCAAGCTTGACCTATAAGCTGTATCCGATAGGTTGATGATCTGAAAACAGGAATAAGAACTAAAATAAGAAACTCCAGACTGTTCCCTTCCCCAGTGCATCAGCTAAAGAAGCACAGAAGTCCTCTTTATAAACTGTGCATCTCAGGATTTCATGTAGGTCAAGGGGAATCAATAAAAAATCATTGGGTTCCGAATAAAGAAAATCATCAACCAGTAAAGGTTTGGAGACATTTTTAATTATAATCTGTTACTATAAACAGAATTTACCACTGAAATAAAATGAGATGTTTATGCATACATGTTATACATTGAATTTTGAAATAAAAAAGATAGAAAAGTAAAATAGAAAATTTTTCCATTTCAAATCTAAAGTATTTTTTGAAGTAGAGAACAATTGTCTATATACTGTCTATATACCAAACTGAACAATTGTTCAGTTTGGTATATAGACAATTTCTTGATTCACATCTTTTATAAAAACACCTGAACTTACTGTGTGTTATTTTTTTCTTTATTTTTTCTGTCTTAATGTTGGCAGTGGGCTTTATGCTGCCCTGCAAGGCTTTAAACCTGGGTTTGAATGGAGACTAAGCCATTCTAAAGCACATATCAAGGAGCTCATTTTGGACTCGTACTCGTCGTCTCCCGCTTTATCCGGAACCGGGTCGCGGGGGCAGCAGACTAAGCAGAGACTCCCAGACTTCCCTCTCCACAGACACCTTCTCCAGCTCTGCTGGGGGAAGCCCTAGGCGCTCCCAGGCCAGCCGAGAGACGTAGTCTCTCCAGCGTGTCCTGGGTCGTCCCCTGGGCCTCCTCCCAGTGGGACGTGCCTGGAACACCTCCCGAGGGAGGCGTCCAGGGGGCATCCGAAGAAGATGTCCGAGCCACCTCAACTGACTCCTCTCGATGTGGAGGAGAACCGGCTCTACACTGAGCCTCTCCCGAATGACCGAGCTCCTCACCCTATCTCTAAGGGAGAGCCCAGCCACCCTGCGGAGGAAGCTCATTTCAGCCGCTTGTATCCGGGATCTCGTTCTTTCGGTCATGATCCAAATTTCATGACCATAGGTGAGGGTAGGAACGTAGACCGACCGGTAAATTGAGAGCTTTGCCTTTTCGCTCAGCTCTCTCTTCACCACGACAGACCGGTGCAGCGTCCGCATTATTGCAGCAGCCGCACCGATCCGTCTATCGATCTCTCATTTTGAGCCTGAATCCATATTTATTTCTGATTCTGTTCATGGTGGAGAATCCTGCTTCACAGCAGCAGGTTGAGCCAAACATCCTCTAAATGTTCAGGGTCATCTTTGAGCACCATTTCACTTTTCTTTCACCAGTTCACCACAGTTCTTCCAACATCCACACTTTCTCTGCTCTCTTTTTCTCATCATCTTCTCCTTCTTTCCCATCGCCCGGCTTGCCACAGGTTTGCCTGCTGTGTCTAAAAGTAGCAGCAGCAGCAACCCAGACTGACAGCAGCTCATTGGCTAATTGGCACCCCGTGCAGCCTGGTGCCGGATGCTCTGGAGGGCTTTACCGTATTAACAGAAGAAGCGGCGCAAGTGAAGTTAAACACTGTTGTTGGACAACATGCTGTAATTTATAACAGTTTTAAATCAGGTTGGGTCCGGATTAGCCAGTAGGTGGGTCCGGATCCAGACCTCGATCCTTGACCTCTGATGAAGGGTATGGGTAATATAAAGACTAAATATTAAGATATATATTTGGATATAGCACTTAAAGGTATTGTGGAGGATTTTGGTGAATTTGTTAAAAGCCCTCTCCACTTTAAAAAAATGCATGAGCGAGAGCGTGCACGGGTCCATTTCTCCTCGTGCATGCCTTTCTCATAGCTTATACAAGCTTACTGCCCCAACGTCTGCCCTAACCCCTAAATTCCTGAATCACTATTTATAACCGGGACTATATAGGGAACTCAGTTAACTGACCGTTCAGACAGATGATCCCTGCTTTTTTCTCCCCGTTGGTCAGGTAACTCCTCCTCCTTCTTTGTTATTAGGCGCCGCTGTCGGGTAGCGATGGCCTATGGCGACAGCGGGGTGCTGTGACAGCAAATCCCATAATGCTTTGTGAGGCGAGCTCTTCGCGCAAAGCATTCTGGGATATAACTGCCTCTTCTGTGGCCTTTGTTTTCTTCTCATACACTTTGTAAACACTTTTTCTCTTACAACCCTCGGCCATTTTAAAAGAACAGCGGTGAGAAAGGTGAGCTTTAATGACTGTCTGAAACCATAGCTCACCACAGATATACACCTGAAAGTGCGCATGCGCAGAATAAGATAGCTAACGGGATAAACACGTAGGACGGCCTTACTGTACGTAAACATATCACCAGAATGATTGACAATTAGGAGGACCACTTATTAAGATGATCCACCTGGAAATAAAGGCTTGTCCTCTATACCTTTAAGATATATAATATTGATTTAGATCTAAATTTAAGATTTATATGTAAATATAACATTCTTTATATAATATAGGATGTAAAAATGTATTTATCATACAAATCTGAATATAATATTTCAATCTAAAATCTAGATTCCACTTGTTTTCCAAAGATCTCACATTGCCTTAAATAATCGTTAAAGACACAGCTTCAATTTTCTCCTTCTCCCACTTCTCATTGCTTCTTTGATCAGTAAGATTTTAATCAGCTGCCACAGATTATAAATAAACATCATGTTGCTATGACAACGCATTATAATAAATGGCTAAATGTAAAAAAAATATGGAACAAAAAATCCTTCCAGCTTCATAGCATCCAACAGCAATCAGACAAATATCGTCCAAAAAAGCAGCAATGCATGAATTACAACATGCTTTACTGTTTGATAGGATTAAATTGCTAAAATTAATTAGTTAGAATTATTAGAATTATTACTAAAATCTAAAAAGCAGTTATTATTATCAATATAGTATTTAGGTCTAACATCTACTTGTTAAGTTTTTCCCCTAAATGATAGATTTTTACACCTGGTGCCACATACCAGTATGTCATTTTGGCTTTTATCAGACAAATAAACAACAATTAGTTAATTGCTAATTTTATTCCAAACTGATACATATTTCCAAATCTTTTTTTTTTTTTTCAGTCTGCCAAATTATTCAACTATGCAAAATGGGAGAAAACCAGCCATGGTCTTTTCATTGTGTTTGCCATAGTGTTTTTCGTGACACGCCTGATCATCTTTCCGTTTTGGTAAGCCTTTTTTTCTTTTTGCTTTCATTAAATCTAAATAAATTATGGAATTTCTTGATTTTGTTCCTGCCTTTTCTACTTATTCTCAGCACAGAGACCACATGGTCAGATTTTAGGCAATCAGAATCAGTGAAAGTTGGTCTTTTGGTTGAAGAGAGGTGAAAACATGTTTCAAATACATAAATGGGTAGCATATTAAAGACATATTAGTCAAACAAAGAGAAAAAAATGCAAAAGGAAAGCAAAAGTGCAACTAGACTGCAAATACATGAAGATACAAAATATCAATTCAAAACAGAAGACCTCCAGACCAGAAGAGGGAGACGATCATTGACTAATATTGGTCCAGACCCTTACTGAAGACATAAAAAAGATAGTAAAGGAGATTATTCCCTTATCCTAACATTAACACTTTCCAAAGCTTTTGCTAAGCGCACATCTAAGCTGGACATTCCTGGACTATTTTACCCACCATTCATTGCTGTATGTGCCGTAAATAGCATGATGTTTATGATTGAGCCTCTTTGCAATGAATAATATGTTTGCAAGTGTCGATATACTCCATCTTTTACATCCAGGAATATAAGACAGCTGCCTCTTTGCAGTTTTAAAAATCCTTCTTTTAGGGGGGGAAACTCTTATGTAAGTTTTCTTTCTCTTGTTCTTCAGGTTGATCCACTGTACCTGGGTCTACCCTGTTTACTACTACCCAGCCTTTTTTGGGTACTACTTCTTCAATGCAATGCTGGTGGTTCTTCTCTTCCTCCACATATTTTGGGCCTACCTCATCTTACGCATGATCAGGAAGTTTCTCTTTGGCACAGTAAGTCTTTTCATCCATAAGTTCACCTATAAAGAAGTCATGTTCCCTACTGAAAGATGTATCTATTTTAGTCCTATTCATTGAAAAATAGCACATTAAATGAAATCCTATAAATCAATATGTTTAATTCTGATTAAGTCCTTGTTGCTACTTTGAGTTCATTCGACTTGTTTTCCAAATATCTTAAATTTTCCATGATAACTGATAAAACAGACAGTTTAATTTTTTCCTCCTCTGTTACTCCTGCTCCTCGTCCTCAGAACCTCCTTTTCAACTAATCTAGGTTCAGCTGTTCCAGACTGTGAAAATGCATCTTCTTGCAATGATCATGCATGATAAAAAATGTCCAAAAGTAAAAAGGTATCCATTAGGATCTGATACCTTTTGTAGCTGGAAAGCGTCCCACAACAGAAAAGGAAAATGTCCAAAAAAGCAACAAATTAATTTCTTGAATTGAATTTTACTACGTTTTAAAGTGTATTGCGTGTACAGTAAACCTAATCTCAGTGATAAATAACCATAGGCAGAATTGTTAAGAAAATCTATGGATCTCTTTAGTGCAGTAAGATGCAGACTTGGATGAATCCAAATCAAAAAACTGATTTTATTACTCAGTTATCTTATGGCTGAATTTTAGAGATATTTTTTTAGGTTCCCAGATGTTGACAAAGATAAGTTACTGTAAATATTTAATAAACTTTCAACATTTTTTATTTTTTTTACGACAGTTCATTTTATCTCCTCTAACCAGTGTTTTGGACATCTACAATAAAAGTTAGGTGAATAGATTCAAAGAGAATCCTTTGATAAGTATATGTGTCTTGAGTCATGTGTCTATGTGGCAGCTGGTAGCTGTGTTGGTCCGCATCGAAACATTAATTATGTTTACTAATCCATTCTATCGATACAAAATTAAAATATCTATTTCGATTGTCATTTTATTTTAATGTTTGATGCCTGTTAGAGTTAAGAAATAAAATAGTCAAATCATAAGAGTTGTTTTATTGGATAGTTAATATCAGTGTAAAAAACTGTATAAGTTAATCAGATGATGCTGCATCATATTTAACACAGATTTGCAAATTTTATCTGAAGTAAATTATGTTGTGACAGAATTTTTGATATTAACAAACATTGTATTTTCACCACAAATGTCGGTACAATACCTCATTGTGATAAAGCTTTTGATTTACATCCCTGGTAGCTAGGGGTGTTATATTAACAATCAGACGTTTAAATACTCACTAAATAGACTAATGAAGTCCCCATAAATTCCTATTTTTTTTTCCCATCAGTATTTTTCGGGTGAAAACCTCCTTTTAACCTCCAGGAGAACCAGGTTCAGTGTGAACAGCTTTCTGCCGAAGCCAGCTCTGCTTTTATTTAAGACGATTAAAGTAGACACACAAAATTAAAATAGAGGCATGGATCCATAAGGATTTAAGGCCAAATATAATCAATTATTATCAGCATAATATTGAAAAACTTCCCTCTTATACTTGCATAGTTTACCGTAACTATAGAGTAATTATTGGAGGGGGGGAGGGTTCTATTGTAATCTAGTTAAGCACATAAACATGCTTGATGTAGCAATAATACAATAACACAAGATCATTCTTTAACTTCACAGCATTCACCCAAAAGTTTACAATTCAGACAATGGTACACTTCCTAAGGAAAGTGTACCAGGCTGCTACAGGGTTACCTGTGGAGTACCACAGGGATCAATGCTAGGGCAAATTCTCTAATATACAGTCATATGAAAAAGTTTGGGCACCCCTATTATTCTTAATCATTTTTATTTCTAAATATTTGGGTGTTTGCAACAGCTATTTCAGTTTGATATATCTAATAACTGATGGACACTGATATATTTCAGTGCTGATCATTCAGCATGATGGAAACTCCGCCAAATTTTACAGTGGGTAGCAAGTGTTTTTCTTGGAACGCTGTGTTTTTTGCAACCATGCATAACGCCTTTTTTATTACCAAACAAGCCTAATTACTAACTTTATTAACAACCCAAGCTGGCTTGTCCAAATTTGTTTTTGCATACCTGAAGCTATTATGTTTGTGGCATGCTTTCAGAAAAAGGCTTCTGTCCCATACATCACTCTCCCATACAGCTTCTCCTGGTTCAAAGTGCTCTGAATTGTTCAATGATGCACAGTGACACCATCTGCAGCAAGATGATGCTGCAGGTCTTTGGAGGTGGTCTGTGGGTTGGAGGTGGTCCGTGGGTTAGAGGTGGTCTGTGGGTTGGAGGTGGTCCGTGGGTTAGAGGTGGTCTGCGGGTTGGAGGTGGTCTGTGGGTTGTCCTTGACCATTCTCACCATTCTTCTTCACTGCCTCTCTGATATTTTTCCTGGCCTGCCACTTCTGGGCTTAACAAGAACTGTCACTGTGGTCCATTTCCTTACTATGTTCCTCACAGTGGAAACTGACACTTTTTCAATCTCTGAGACAACTTTCTGTATCCTTCCCCTGAACAACTATGTTGAGCAAACTTTGTTTTCAGATCATTTGAGAGTTGTTTTGAGGAGCCCATGATAAATCTTCAGAGAACAGGAGAACAACTTGCAAATGGCCACCTTAATTACATTTTCTCATGATTAGATACAACTGGCTATGAAGTTAAAATCTTAATGAAGTCAACAAACCAATTTTGTGTTTCAGTAAGTTAGAGAAAAGTAGTTATGGGTATTCAAATCAATAAAATGATTGGGGTACACGTATTTTTGCATCCGCCAAGTTTTGTTTTAATGCATATTGCACATTTTCTGTTAGTCCAGTAAACCTCAATTCAATACTGAAATATTACTGTCTCCATCAGTTATTAGATATATCAAACTGATATATCTGTTGCAAACACCCAAATATTTAAAAATAAAAATAATTAGGATCAAATGGGATGCCCAAACTTTTTCATATGACTGTAAATATATGCTCCAATTGATAGAATTATTACTCAGCATGGGATGAATTTCCAGTTATGCTGATGATACTAAGCTAAGCTATAAATCCAGATGAATGTCACCAGTTAAATACAAGTAATGCTTCTTTTTTTGTTTGAGTCAATATCTGGCTCAAACCCTCATTTGGCCTCAGCAAAAGGCTGCTGGTTTTGGTTCTGTTGGAGGTTTCTTCCTGTTAAAAGGGAGGTGTACTCTCCACTGTCACTGCATGCATGCTCCAAATGAGGGATTGTTTCAATAACAGGAAACAATCATTTAGGTTTGCTAAGAAAACCAATCTGTTTGGATGATTGGACTAAATCATCTAAGTAAAGAGCCTTGAGATGACGTATTGTGAACTGAAGTTAAACAGTAAACTAAATTTAATTCAGGTAAACGGGTGGTCCAATTCAACTTTTGTCACTGTTCTGTTTCAATATCATTAGGTTTGCGCCAATGCCATCTTTTGGCCCCAATACCTGGCTGTGATTGATGTGTGTGTATATATGAAGAACTGCATACTACTTGGATATAAAATAATTGCCATCATGGTTTTGTCAAGCTACCTTTGTGAAGCAGGAAAAAAAAGAAACAAAGAGAATCCAGTAGAACTTTTTGTTGCCTACCTGGAATGAGTGACAACAGTAAAAGTAATGAAACTTTCGGCCCACAAAATGGTATCGGTGCCCTATTTGTTGGTACTCGCCGATACCGATACCACCATTTTAGTGCTGGATCGGGGCCCCGTCTGATTCTGGTATCGGTGCAACACTAATTATGATGTCGAGAAAAACAGTAAACTTTCTTTGAATAAATAATTTTTTTTATCAACTTTTCTATGACAAAGCTAACAGGAGATGTGAGAAGTGACAATGAGGAGGAAGAAGGACAAGAGACCAGCCCAACTGAGGATGACGATATTCCACAACACAAAGCCTTCAACGGACTGACAAGTGATGCAGCAAACGAGAAAAATGGCTGCTTTGGTTTGTCTCCACCAGGGAATGCTCTATCAAAGACAATGTCATGATTTTGGATGATTTTGGTTCAGTATAACAGTTAAGCATTAAAATGTGAGAAAGAGGGTTTTGCTGCAGGACAAAAAAAGATTTTAAATGTATATTTATCATTTTTACAGATGCTGAACCAAAACACGGATTAGTAAGATTAACTTTTCTATTCATTTTCCTCCTTATTTTTTATTTAGGTTCATACATTTCACAACTACACATATGACGTGCAGTGGACCTGGAACATTTATGTAGATCTGGTCTTTGGTGCTGACATACTGGTTTAGATGAAGCAGGGCCAGTTCCCCTTTTTATCATCCCAGTCGGTAGCCTATTACTACCATTTGTCTCTTCCTAATTGGGTACGCATGTTCTGAACCATTGCTGATTGGTTTATTTTTATGGGAGGTGAACATTTTTGTAACTTTTAAGCAATAACCTGAGGATGAGATGTCCAATAACTGTAGCTCTGAACCCTGGCTGAGCCAGTTGACTCTTGATGGTTAAAACAAAATGTTCTGAGACTCTGTTTCATACATATTAAACTAGTTAGCAAATATCTAAAACTTCAAATTTATGAAAGGGCTAAAATAAAACAATATATGGAAAGGTTGCTTCCACTAGAAGCTGACATTTTATAAGAAAAGAGGGGTTTTGTTGCACATTAATTTAAAGTTAATGTAATCTTTAAAACCTAAAAACCAAATTCCTGAATCATTATTGTCACATTTGTTTAGGTTACTCTCTGATCTGTGCTATTGTTTATTAAACCCAAGCAATACAGCTCTTATTAAAATTTATGCCATATTTTAATTTTTATTTCAGTTTAATTCCAACTTTTGGCCTAAAAATCTAGAATTGTGTCATTTTATAACCAGCTTAACTATTAAACACAGGAATCAGACATGACAGTAACAGCACATTTGCTTTAATTAGATATATTGTCAGAGAAATTGTCCAAGTGTAAGCCCAGTTCTTCCTACACACGGTAAAACAGCACCATCATGTGGACAAAATATATATTACATGAGAAAAACATTTTCAGAGCGTTTTATTACAAGAGAGGATAATATGAAGGGATTTTTTTCAGGCTTCATTATTGTTGCAAGCAAAGAAGGCATTTTGTAAACAAAAAAAAAAAAAAAAGAATAAATAAAAACATGTAAAAAATGTAAAGATAAATGACTCCAGAAATAAAACTGTAAAACTTTTTGTTCAAAAAAAGTTTTTTGAGAATAACATTACTGTTTTCTAAGCTTTTATCTTTTCTAAAACAAATATTTTTCTTTTATAAATTTAATTTTTACATGTTATTTGATCATTATCACAATTCTATTGCTCTCATTGGATTGTGGTTGTATAAGAAATTTTTAATGTTTCATTTCTGGAGTTTTTTTTTTCTTTTTCAAATCAACGTTTTCTTTGCTTATAACAATAATGTAACATAATTCAGTCCATACAATGAAGTAAAGATAATTTTAGGAGAGAAACACATCAAAAATATGTTAGTGTTTGGAAAAAAAGACAAAAAAAACAAAAAGAGGATGTGAATAAAACCTTTGCATCCGATGACTCACTCTTTGTCAACAATATTACTGATCTTTTTGTCTTGTGACGCTCCTGGAGGGTCCTGACCCGTGCTTTGGGAACCCTTGGTTAAGATTTTCTCAGATTTACAAGCAAAAACTTTGAAATTGAGCTAAACAAGCCTTCCAGTCTCTATTAAATCATCTGATAACTTCCACTTTGTTCTATGTTTCTCTGTGATAGAAATTCTATTTTGAGCTACTCTCAGGCTTATTGGAGGATTAAGACCATTTTTAAATGAAGGGCTGCTATATTACTTTAGATTATTCAATTAAATACGAAACTTTAACAATGATGTATGTATGTGGGAGTGTATTTCTGACATCGTGGGGACCATTTTCCTTAAATCACAGCACACTGAGGGGACCCAGTGCTCTAGTGGGGACCAATGGCTGGTCCCCATGGGTACAAATGCTGTTTAGGCTTAGGTGTTAGGTTTAGGACTAAGGTGAGAGTAGAGTTTAGGTTAGGATCAGGGTTAGGTATGAACTTGTAATGGTTAGGTTTAGGGTAAGGGTCATGGTTAGGCTGTAGGACTCACCAACAAATGAATGGAAGTCAATAGGAAGTCCCCACGGGAACAGTAAACCAGACATGTATGTGAGTGTTGACATGAACAAACGCCACCTTACAGATCATTTCTGTATGCGTTTGAACCTGATCAGGGAGTTTGGATGTTAGTGCAAAGAAAGCTTCATTTATTGACTGGAAACAGTGAAGTTCATCTCAAAATGTTTAACAAACGATATTTTATAGTTAACAACTTTTTTCTGCACAATTTTGTAAAATATAAAATTAATTTCTAAAATTGTTTTCCGTGTGTGTGTTTTTTTTTCCTTCAGTGCTCTTTTATTTCCATAAAATAATAAAGCTTGCTTGCATGTTTTTCTTAGGATTTCTGCTGAATGTTTCAGTAGAACACCTTAGATATAAGAAAATATTAATATCCGTTTAAGCTGATGCTATTACTGTAAAGTAGAGATGGGGAAAAAATCTATTTGTAAGGCTAAGAGTTAATTATTTGGTACATGGATTAAAAGGATTAGTAAACATTACTAAATACATAATAAGACTATGTTCTGCTTTGTAATATGTGTTTGAAATGTCAAAAAACTGAAAGATTTTCTCTAAACATAACATACAAGGGAATTTCAAACCCTACAACATGTTCAGACATAACTGAGGCCGGCAGGTTTACTAAAAACTAAGATTGTTAACTATGAAATCAGGGAAACCCTGAGTTTTCTGTTTCACAAAAATAGTTCACTAAACCCAGAGCTAACCTGGTCGGGAGCAGATTTACATCAACAAACTCCTCTGTTTGTCTACGCTCTTCTTAAAGCCAATCATGTCGTCTTATTTCCTGATTTAGTCAGAAAAGTTTTGTCATAGTTTTGTTCAAATAAAAATAAAATCAATCACAAGGTCTGTTAGAGACATTAGGAGTAAAAACACAATTAAAGAATGAACGGCATTAATTCACAGAGAAATAGATGCGTATAGAATTTATCTTTACCCAACTGTTTCCTTACAATCCATCATAGACATTCAGAACTTATTCATCTTCACATTATCTGCATTACAGACTTCATTTATAGACTTAAAAGAACCTGGTGTCAGTGAGAGAACACTGATGTGTGATAACAGCATTACAGAAAACAACTGCACAGTCAGACAGCCGCTCAGTATTTACTGTAATCGAAGACAGGGTTAAAATGAGGAGGAACCCCATAAGATGATGCACAAGTCCCACCTGTTAGAACAATGTTTTTACAGTTTATCTTCACCTGCTGACAGGTGATTGCACCTAAATAGATACAATGATCTTCTACATTCAACTTGTAAACTAGCTTTTCACCTTAGTGTCATCGTGTTTATTGTTTATGACTAACCTTAGTCTGTGGCAGGCCTTTATGATATGTATTAGTTTGACTGATATGTATTTCTGATATATGAAATATATTTTTTTCTTATCAAAATGAATATTTCAAACAAAATTATATTCTTAATATCTAAAACAAACCACCTGGATGCCTAGTAATGACTTTCAGATCTCCAAATTCCTATTGTTACTGGTCAGAAATACTATTATTTTAAATAGGAAGAAATGTATTTCAGATATAAATATTCAGTCAACAGATAAATGTGTAAACTTTATTCTAGCTAGTACAATTTTGCTTTTTGACATTTTGAAATTCAATTTCTGCTTCACAATTGTAATGTTGGAAATCTAGTATTACAGTTCTGACTAGGAAAGTGAGTTTGACCAGGATGAATCATAGTTTAGTGATCTACGAATGTAACAACAGAAAGGTGCGTTTAATAAACGTCCAAACGGGTTGCTATACAGGCCTACATACAGTGAGGAAAATAAATATTTGAACAGCCTGCTATTTTGCAAGTTTTCCCACTTATAAATCATGGAGAAATTGAAACTGTCATTGTAGGTGCATGTCCACTGTGAGAGACATAATCTAGAAAAACAAAAAAATCCAGAAATCACAATGTATGATTTTTTAAAACTATTTATTGGTATGATACAACTGCAAAGAAGTGTTTGAACACCTGAGAAAATCCATGTTAATATTTGGTACAGTAGCATTTGTTTGCAATTCCAGAGGTCTAACAATTCCTATAGTTTTTCATCAAGTTTGCACACACTGCAGGAGGGATTTTGGCCCATTCCTCCACACAGATCTACTCTAGATCAGATAGGTTTCTGGGCTGTTGCTGAGAAACATGGAGTGTAGGCTTTAAGCAACATTATCTGGGTGGGCCCCATATAAAGTACAACACGCGAAAAAGGTTCAGGATACGGCGACAGTTCCATAAATCGGCCAAAAAGAAACAATTATGCAATTCTCAGTAGTATATGATCACACATCACACACGGAAAAATAGTGACTGTGCACCTTGAATGGAACCATTGGTGACAGCGCAACCACCACATGTTAGCACAAGAAGCCATCGGGCTACCTTCAGCTTCACAGCCCCCCTCCTCACCCACGCTCTCTCCATTCACCTCCTGGTCGCCATCTTTACTCACTGTAGCAGCAACGTTCACCTCTCCCTCTTCGGTTCTTTGAAATAACGTGTTTATTTTGGGATTTTTTTTTCCATTCTTCCAGCAGCTCTTCTTTGCTTTTTCTTTTCTGGAATCTGCTTAAGTACCTCATTTTGGTATCCATCGTCGCTAACACATTGTGCCTAACAGTAATTGTTTTTATCTACGCTCTGGATTACCCATAATTCCAAGTCGTAGTGTAAAAAATAACATATTCAAATACCTCTTTTAAGATCTTTATTGCGGTTTGAAACATATTATATGAGTGTATTTATTACCAACTGTCTCACCATCATGTTGAT